>NC_069003.1:25597841-25608525 GCF_001194135.2 Octopus bimaculoides
AGAGAAAATATAAGAAGAGGGGAAAGAGAACTGAGAAAAAAAAATTGGAAATTTGACCAAACAGAATATTGAACAGTTTCACACAAATCATCTCTGCTTGATTTTACTGTGGTAGCCAGTGGCTCATCTATTGTCACACTAGTATGTTTTATAATCAGCCTCTCCTCCCAGTTATGAGCAGACCCAATTAACCTACCTACATGCTACCCTAACACAATTACTGCAAGAATTCCAATGAACTTTTCCTCTTCATATATCTAACCCCCCCCCCAAAAAAAAAGAGAGGGAAATCAACAGGCGGGTTAGTAAGATGACCCAAACTTAAAAAAGAGAATTTTTTTTTAAATGTTTATATTTTTATATATATTTTCACATTCATTATAACATCCATTAATTACCCATTCAATAGATCACTCGTAAAAGGTTGAAGACCACATATATGTTTTTGTCTGTCCTTGTTTGTCCCCTCTATGTATCCTGTTATTAGGAATAAAAAGAAAATCTTCATATATCTACCCCCTACCACCATCACACACTCTCATCAGCATCTGCTCTCCATGCTGGCATGGGTTGGATAGTTTAGATGACTGCACCAGGCTTCAGTGTGTTTTGGCATGGCTTTTACAGCTGTATGCCCTTCTTAACACCAAGCTCCCTACAGACTGGACTATAACACTCACTGATCATAAAACTATTGATCATAAATCATAAACCACTGATCAATATCACTGAAAGAATTTATTGTTTTATTTTTTTAGGTTTTTTTTACACCACTGCCATTCCATTGATGTGTGAAACACAATGGGGCTACCATGTTGCATCTGTCACCATACTGAGGCCCTGAACAACATACATAATTCAGCCTGCTCCAGTTTACTTGACTGAGTAAAATAAAAGCACAAAACAGACATCACTCAATCTTACATGCTTGAGAGACTTTAGAAGAAGCAACCATCCGGAAAAATTAGTCCAACAATAACTGCAGCTGACCCATCCATGCATGAAAAAATTGCTGTAAAACAGGTTTTAAAAAAAAAAAAAGAATAAAGAAACCCCAGAAACATATCTACATATACTGGAACTTAAATTTTATAAGTATTTTAGTAATTGAGAGATCTCTGCTCCTGGATAGGATGCTAGTCTATCAAACACTTTGCTTATGGGAGAAAGGAATAAACACAGCACTGCAGCCTAAACCCTTGTTCCTGCAAATACTATTTACATTGGTTGATGACCTGTATTCAACTATACTACTGAATCACAAATAGGTAGACTTGGTCAAATAATAATAAGCATTTTTTCTTTATTCACCACTGAGGGTTTATATAAAAGATTGGAGACAGCACAGGACAAAACAACACAAAAAGAACGGGATTTAACTGTATAAAATGATAATAACAATAATAAATAAATCCCCAAAAGAGCTTTTTGCTCAATGACTTGCACAAATGATTTGTTAATAGTATTCAAATGTATGTGCTACACAATAGCTCACTCTCTACATCAAATCGATGTTGCATGAACAGGTGCACAAAGAACCACATGTCAGGTGTTGAAGTAATCACAGAGCAACACAAGATGAAATGTTTTGCTCAAGAACACAATGTGCCACCCAGTCTAGGAACTGAAACCATGATCTCACAACTCTGAGTGCAACACCCTAACCACTAGGCCATATGACCTATATAATAATAATAATAATAGTAATGATTTCTTTTATTGGCCACAAGGGCTTATGACATGAAGGACAATATCAAAGGAGGAGTTATGGCACATAAAAACAAAACCAAAATAAAAAACTAAAAACAGGTAGGGGTTTACATCGATCGAAGGGAGTCACTACCACATTAAAAGATATAACAAAGGATATATAATAGAAATAAATAAATAATAATAATAATAATAATAATAATAATAATCCTTTCTGCTATGGGCACAAGGCCTGAAATTTGGGAGGAGCAGGATAGTTGATTACATCAACTCTAGTACTTGACTGGTACTTAATTTATCAACCCCGAAAGGACAAAAGGCAAAGTCATCCCCAGCAGAATTTGAACTAAGAATGTAAAGACAAACTGCTGCTAAGCATTTTGCCCAGTGTGCTAATGGTTATTATTATTATTATTCGAACTGGCCCTTGTGCCGGTGGTATGTAAATAGCACCTACTACACTCTCGGAGTGGTTGGCATTAGGAAGGGTATCCAGCTGTAGAAACTCTGCCAGATCAGATTGGAGTCTGGTGTAGCCATCCGCTTCGCCAGTCTCCAGTCAAATCGTCCAGCCCATGCTAGCATGGAAAGCGGACGTTAAATGATGATGATTATTATTATTATTATCATTATTGATCAAATTCCACCCAGGTCAACTTTGCCTTTCATCCTTTCAAGGTCGATAAAAAAAAGTACCAGTGACTCATCGGGAACGATGTGATCAACTTACTCGCTCTCCACAAATTTCAGGCCTTGTGCCTATAGTAGAAAGGATTATTATTATCATGATATTAATAAAGTTGGTATTAGTAGTGGTAGTGGTGGTAGTAGTAGTAGTAGTAGTAGTAGTAGTAGTAGTAGTCACCATCATCAGTGACATTATCTCTGCTCTAAAATACAAATGGGATTGTCAAAGCTGGGATACCTTTCATTATAGGTCTGTTGGATCACAGCTGACCTGGGGTCAAACACCATCACCAATAACAACATCAAGCTTCTATGCAGTTGCTTGGTCAGCTAGTAAAGGCGCACAGCTCAGTGGTTAGAATATTCAGCTTACAATTTTTAAGGCTGTGAGTTCGAAAACCAGAGGCATGTTGTGTCCTTGAGCAAGGTACTTTATTTCACATTGCTCCAGTCCACTCAGCTGGCGAAAATGAGTAGTACCTGTAATTCAAAGGGGCCAGCCTTGTCAAATTCTACATCATGCTGAGTATCCCTGAAAACAGCTGGACACCTTCTTTGTCGTAACCGACAGAATGTCAGTTTTAATGTAGTTGCTTGGTTAGCTAGAAATACAAGTCAAATCTTCCACAAATAACACTCTACCCTCTATACCCTTTATACAGTTAAATCCCGTTCTTTTTGTGTTGTTTTGTCCTGTGCTGTCTCCAATCTTTTATATAAACCCACAGTTCTAAATACATTGACTGGAAAAAAATAATAATGGATTGTTATAGTATCGGGGATGATATGGGGCTGAACAACAGCAGTAACAACAACACCCATGTGATCTGCTAGAAATGGCAGCCAAACCTTCATCAAATGATAAAATATATTCTCAAATAAAGAAAAGACTCATTGGATAATGTTAGTCCTAGACACACCACTAAACTGACAGAATGGGCATGGCTGGAACGCCTATGGTTAATCAGGACTTATCTGAAACTAAACAACATCAATCAAGATTGACCTGGGACTAAAACCCAACATCATTCAATCAATCAATCGATCAATACTTACAATGGTCAATAATTCTTCTCCCAATTCCGTCTCCAAGGTTTGGATCTGGTCCTTCGCTGCTCCAGTGAGAACATGGCTGAACTTCTCACAGAGTTGGTTCCAGTAATCCTGAAAATGGAACAGACACAAGAAACACATTGAACTCGGAACATTAAAGACGGATGAAATGCTGCTTAGCATATGGATAAGGTGGTTGTGTCTTGGATGCTGATCATACTGGAGCACCACCTTGAAAGGTTTTAGTTGACTAGATGGACCTTCAGGGCTTTTATACTCACTTTATTTATCAAATGGCTAAGTTTACCTGATCAGTTACATCATTTTAGTGAGTTACTTCATCTTTAAGCGATGTAAAAAACTGTTAAATATGGAAGTAGTGCATAGCTTGTTAGTAATAACAGGAATGAAGGATGTTACTCCCAGACTATAACAGCACTAGGGATTTTACTAAAGCCCACCAAGAGCCAGATGGTGGTATTAAACTGGGTGAAATCTACCACCCAACAACAAGAATAGTTACCCTGATGGGCTTTCCAAATAATTTTTGTCAATAAAATTTCACAGGTGAGAGTCAGTGTAGTAATAGTATGCCCATCGTTGCTTAACTCCAGGATAGCCTTGATCCAACAGACCAAAGATCAAAAGCATACCAACTATGATCATGATCATCATCATTTACTGTTTGTTTTTCCATGCTGGCATGGGTAAGACAGTTTGACTGGAACTGATAAGCCAGAGAGCTGCACCAGGCCCCAGTCTGCTTTGGCTTGGTTGCTACAGCTCAATGCCCTTCCTAATGTTAGCCATTCCACAGAATGTACTGGGTGTCTTTTAAGTGTCCCAGCACAGGTGCCTGGACTAAAAAGGACCCCCATTGCTCATGAATGACCGTGGAATTGCATCTAGAAAGTTCCCCTCCGAGGCACAAGTCCGGGCAAGGTTGTATCATCTGATTTATGTTTATGGAAGGACAGCAGTTGCCCATGCATACTGCACCACCAATGTTATCCAAGGAAAAAGGCAAAGATCGGTAATGCTCAACACCAGTGATGTCACAACTTATTTCTACAGCTGAGTGAACGGGAGCAATGTGAAAAAAAGTGTCTTGCTCAAGAACACAACAAACAGCCCAGTCCAGGAATCAAACTCACTACCCCATGTGAGCCCAACACTCTAACCACTGAGCATGCCTGGACTACATTAACTAATATGCCCATATGTTTTGCCAGCAGGAACCAAATGACCATGAAGGGGTTTGGTCCCTAATAAATGTGTTTAAAACCCTATAAATAATGTGAAGAGAAGGTCGCATGGGTTGACATGCTTTGTAACCATGAATTATGCTTCACCCTAGGCCAACACTTTGGTTCTACAGACCTGTAGATCAGATGATGCAACTTTACAAAATTTGAACATAACATGTTACAATGGTGGGGTAGAATGCAGCATATTTTTTTTTATTGTTTAATCAGGAGAGAAGGGCTTTGTGAGAAAGAGACCAGAAATCTGTCCTAAATGCTTGCAACAAAATGAATTCAGCTAAAGGTGTCAAGGGCTGGGTGGAAGGGTATCAAGGATGGGTGATGGATAGACTTAATCCATCATTAAGTTGGGCAATGGATTAAGACAAGGAAGCCAGGATTGGATTTCCAGGAGACAGACCCAATAAAATACAAGGTATACAGTCCAACAACGACCAGTGTCGCCGGTTAGCACTTTATCAACTCCCAAAGGATGAAAGGTAAAGTTGACCTTTGGTCGGATCTTAACTCTAAAAGGATTTGGAATAAATACCACAAGGCCATTTTGTCCCATACTTAATGACTCTGCTAAAGTTACTGTCAAGTGATTTAGAGTTGGGGGTAAAGCAACAAAAACAATAAAAAAGACTAAATGCAAACACAAAAAAGAAATATACAGTAATCCCTCATCATATTGTGGTTCACCTATCACAGTTTATTATTTAAGCTTATGTCAAATTCCTCTGTGGTGTTGCTTTGCATTTATAATAAAATAAGTATATACAAATTATAAAAATAATATAAAATAACATACAGTACAGTACTGTTTCTACTTTGCGGATTTTCACCTATCGCAGGGCTTTTTGGAATGTAACACCCACGATAGTCAAGGGATTACTGTATATCAAATAAACATAAAAATGGTCTCACCACTTCTGTGATGTCTCCAGTCTGGAATTTGTTCTGAAGATCTTTTACACTAGAGAAGAACAAGAAACGAAAGTTGGTTAGTTCACATAATTCTGTAAGAAGCACAGGACCAGTTTCCCAGGTATATATATATTCCTCCCTAGACAAGATGCTGGTCCATTGCAGGATTACTCATTTTTACCAGCTGAGTGGACTGGAGGAGTATGGAATGAAGTGTTTTGCTCAAGAATACAACACCTCACCAGGCCCAGGAATTAGAACGACAACCTTACAATCAGGATTCCAACACCCTAACCACTAAACCATGTGCCTCCACATGCATCGGAATGTTCTGTGTAAACCAGAGCAAAGTACAAGCTGGCCCTACTGCCTGGTGAGATTCAAGAAATGATAGAACGAACTGACATAAATGTGTTTTATGTGTGGGAGAAAAAGAGAGGTTATGATAAAAGGTGAGACTCCTCAGTTAATACATTCATCACCAAGAAAGAAGAATTGGTTATGTCCCAAGGGTATTTCTAAATTATTGAAATCAATTTTTAAATTAGTCAAAGAAAATGAGAATAAGTAAAGTGAAATACTGTTAAAGTAATTTTCATCATCATCATTGTATTAATGTATATTCCTTCAAGCTTGCATAGATCAGATGGAATTCAACTAGGCAAATTTTCCGGAAGCTGGGTGCTCTTGCTATCACCCACCCTCACCTGTTTCCAAGCAAGGTAATACACTATTTTGAGTGTGGCCGTTGCCAGTACCGCCTGACTGGCCGTCGTGCTGGTCGCACGTAAAAGCACCCACTACACTCTCAGAGTGGTTGGCGTTAGGAAGGGCATCCAGCTGTAGAAACTCTGCCAAATCAGATTGGAGCCTGGTGTAGCCATCTGGTTCACCAGTCCTCAGTCAAATCGTCCAACCCATGCTAGCATGGAAAGCGGACGTTAAATGACAATGATGAATGAACATGATTTCAAGAAAAATTGGGAACAAATGACACTGCATGTATAATGGTGACACTTGTTTACAACTATCATGTGATGTCAAAACAAGGCAACACACACGTGTATGTATATATATATATATACATCTTAGGTCGAATCAAAAGTTGTTTTCAGATTTTCACTGACAATTTTTGGTACCTTGTATCTTATATTAATTTGATACAACTTGAGGTCTAATCATTGCTGAATTGTTTATTATTTTACAGCTATGATAATGAGTGATGAAAAAAATTTCCAATTAGAGCCTCTTTACGCTACCTGTGGAAAAAAGGACAGTGCCAGAGCAGCAGCAAAAGAAATTAATAATGTGGAAGGCTCAAGAACTGTTAATGAATGTGTAGAATAAAACCAGCATTGGTTAATTGAAGACACATACAGTATAACCATGCCCCAGCATACATTGCTAATGCGACCAGGTGCAAACTTGAGAAAGCGGGAGTGCTGCCTTACCCTGGATACAGTCCAGACCTTGCACTATCAGATTACCTTTTCCGAGCCAACAATGTGGATGAGGTTGAAAATAGGTGTAGGGAATTTTTTGCCTCTAAACCAGCCAAGTGGTATAAGTGTGGAATTGAGCTTTTTGGTACAATAGTAACAGACAACAGAATTTGATGGGATATATGTTGCTGAATAAAGAATAAATACTTTTCATATGTAATTTGTCTCGACTATTAATTAAAGTTTTAAATATTAAAAAAAAACTTTTGACTCAACCCAGTATATATTTATTTATTTATTTATTTATTACTGAAGACTTAACCTGTCTGGTACAGTTGTACACAGTACCCAAAGTCTGCTATAAAGTGGTTGGTGATGGGAAGGTTATCCAGCTGTAGAATCCCAATAAGAAATGCTTTGAATATTGTGATGACCTGTCCAACCCATAGCAGCATGGAAAGTGGATATAAAAATGATGATGATGATATATGGAAGGTTATTGATGTGTCTGAAGGATAAGTTAGAGAATGGAAATGTCAAGTAACTCAAGAAAAAGGAATAAGTGATGAAGTTTGATTTCAGAATGATGGATCTCACAATGAGCATCTTGAACAACAGTAACAAGTGAGGAGACATTCAAATATTGGTTTCAAATTTTGGCACAAGGCCAGCAGTTTCAGTGGAGAGGATAAGATGACTAGATCGACCCTCAGTGCTCAACTGGTACTTATTTTATCAACCCCAAATGGATGAAAGCCAAAGTCGACCTCAGTGGAATTCGTGCTCAGAACACGAAGACAGACGAAATACCGCTAAGCATTTTGCCCGGTATGCTAACGATTCTACCAGAAAGGGATCAACTAGAATATTCAACGTCGTAACCAACGGAGTGCTAGTTATTATCAATAGAGAACTGGATGTATATACTCAGGGCTAAGACGCCAGGTAATGATGAAACTGATAGCAATACCATGTAGATATGAACACTGTAATGTGTATAAAATCGAATCAATCGTATATTTGAATAAAGACTATATTAACGATATATATACGGAGCGGGCGTAGTAAGAAGTTCTGGGTTCAGTCCCAACGTGTGGCACCTTCAGCAAATGTCTTCTACTATAGCTTCAGGCAGACCGGAACCTTTTGAATGGACTTGGTAGATGGAAACTGAAAGCTCATTGTATAATGTGTAACTTCGTGCTCCACCATCGCTTTACAACCGGTGTTAGTGTGTTTATGTCCCCGAAACTTAGTGGTTCGGTATAACGGACCGATATAATAAGTACCAGGCTTTAAAGAAATAGTCGATTCGTTCGATTAAATCCTTGAATGGCGATGACGCTGAATGGCCAAAGTCTAATGATTGAAAGTAAAAGATAAAAGCTATATATGTATATATATTATATATATATATATATATATATATATATATATATATATATATATATATATACACACGTACACATACAGGGTGCGATGGGTAGATTGTCGCCATTTTATATTTTTAATTGCGCGCATGCGCATTGTTTTTGATTTCGTCGACTACACAGTATGGTAGGGTCAGTTGGGCACCGTCTGTGAGAAAAACAGCACCATGACGCAATTCACTCTGCCGGAAATTTGATAACGACATGCTGTACTGCTTAGCATTCGCGCCGGAAGTTCCAATACGAACATTCCAGAGTGTTTGGGTGTCAATCTGAGTGAAGAGGGTGACTGCTGGAAGACCCTATGTCTGGCAACAGGACTCTGCACCATGCCACACAAGTAGAAGGACCCAGTCATGGCTGTCAGACAATTATTGCGACCACATCACCCCTAACATCTGGCCACCTAACTCCCCAGACTGCAACCCCCTTGATTATTATGTGTGGGGCACAGTTGAGCAAAAGATCAACAAAACTCCTTGTAACACCAAAGATGAACTGAAGGTAAGGATTATGGCAGCATTCACCAATTTAAACAAGGAGACCGTCCAGAATAGTTGCAGGAGATTCCGAAGTCAATGATGATTTTATTGAATAAATTTACTCCTTAGTATTTCACGATATTTTTATGTAACTTTAGTAAATATATCTGTTAAAATGAGTTGTCAGTGTCATTTTCATTTTTGCGTAATTTAGACGACAGTTTATTCACCGCATCTTGTATATATATATATATATATATTTATATATTAGATATATATAGATCATTTCCATTATTTGAGTTACCATTTCAGATAATCTCCATAAGATAAAACCCCATTTATAAAGATGTGGTGTTATGCAGAGCGAGAAAGACTAACAAGTGTTATGTGTTCTATACAGTCGTTAATTAGTTACTTCAGTCCATATAATGTTACAACTTTCGTACCATTTCCGCTTTTCTGAAAAAAGAGCCTCTACGTGGTCGGTCAAACTGGTAGAAATAGCAACTCGATCCCTCTTAAATCACACTCAACTGCCTTAAAAGACAAATATATATTATAATAGGGACCCAGACAAACCTGAAAAGAAAAAAAAATACTAGAAATGTTTTTAATCGTAGGTCAGTTTAAGCAGGGCTGCGTCGCAGTTAAACAAATTAAACAGAAAGCTGGATCATTTAAAGCTAGATTCGGTTTCGGTTCTCATTTTAAATAGTTTAATTTATTTATATTATTAATGCCATTGAGAAAGGAATTGCACCATGGATTCCCACTTTTTTCTTCTATTTCCTTGAAATCTCAAGTTTAGTGATTATAAATACTGTTGTTTGTTTACTTTTTCCCGCGTTATTGTTACAAATTTTGGTAGTGTGCATATATAGATACGCAAACGTGTGTGTTTGATACTATTGACTCCGAGTACAGTCATTTCCATGCAACACATAAATATTCTTTGTAAATTGAGCTTAAAAGTTTTGGCGATCTTTCGCTAATCATCATTCGGTAATTATAAGAGAGTTGACCAAGACTAGAATTCCGTGAATTAAGTTTTAACATGTGTGTACAGATATACATACATATACATGCATATACGTATATTTATAAAATATACACACGATATAAAAACAAAGTCAACAGATATATGTGACTGTTTGTATCAAAGAATATATATGTATAAAATCGGTGTATGTGTTATGTATAAAATTATATCCATGTGCATTTCAGTCTTTCTGTGAGGTCTTAAACGCTAGAATTCGGGTTTTTGTTCGGCAATTTTGAATGAAGATCGCACCAACTTTTAATATTCAATACATATGATTTTTATTAAATAAATCAAAATCGGACTTACATTTTATTGGATTCCCTAAGTTTTGGCGAAGATATTGTAGTCTTTGAGATTGATGAAGTCCTAGAAGGCATTCTGGTGTTTTGTTTTAGATCGTGAAAGGTGGTGGTGGTTTTAAAAACAGCTTAGTGCCCCCCACAAAAGAAAGCGGACTGTGAAAGAGGGAGATGTCGGAGGCAACGATTAGTGGTCGGCGAGGGAGAAAAGAAAAAAAGTTTCCAGAAACACACCACAAAGAATAAAAAGACGCGCACACATACGATATATATATATACACAATCAAATAATAACAAAAACAAAAACGAGAAGTTTACTTAAACTTCTGAAATTAATCAGAAGAAAATAAATAACATTGTCCTCA
>NC_069003.1:25609338-25616306 GCF_001194135.2 Octopus bimaculoides
AAATATATATATATATATATATAGATATATATATATATATTAAAATTGAGGAAGACCGGTTTATGGGATTAACTTAGGTTTCCCGCCCACAAAGGGTTTAGCTATGACGTATCGTCAGATCCCAAAAACCTGTTGGTCCATAACCTCTTAAAAATGGACGGGAAACCTAAGGTAATCCCATAAACCGGCCTTCCCCAATTTTAATATATAGGGGAAACCGGGGCAAGATGGTCCACTGGGGTAAAACGGACCAGCTCCATTTTAGACATCTAAATGGGACTTAACAGTCGTGAACGTTTCCTAATTCAAACTTACTTCCCTTCGATATCACGTCCCCAAGAGTTTCATTTTGAAGATTCAATAAACAGTTACCAGGGTAGCAAAATTAAGACCCGTTGAGACCCTAAGCACTTAAAAGATTTTGGTGCCCCCATGAAAGATTATGTAATTCAAAATATAAACAATAACAAACCATAAAATAAATTTTTACTTTTCAAAACAAAACGGTAAGATGGAAAATAATGTTTATTTTTGTATACTTCCACTTTATTTATATTTGAAAAGTTACCTCCTACTTTTTTGAAATGCTAAGTCTTTGATCAGATCCTCAAAATTAATTTTAGGTAACACATTTGCATCTATACTTAGTAGAGATAACGGCATCCCAAATATTATTTTAGCAAGTTTAAAATGATTTCTTTCGTGCCGTAAACCATTTACCATTTCTGTGGTGCCCCCTCCTTCCCTTGATGCCCTAAGTACATATTTCTTTTGCTTAATGGTTAATCCAACGCTGATTGTGATGTTGGAAATCTTTCCATATCATCAGCAGGTATCTCAGGGTCACAAGCATTTTGCTCCTTAACCTGTATGCTTCACCTGAGTGAGGCAGCAAGGACTGAGCTAGTTTTCACCTACTGAAGGATTCCACTTTTGGTGTCTTTTCAACCATATCCAACTGGAGATGGTTTCAACTGCTGTGCCTATTTCCTTGGTAGCTTTCTTTAGTTTGCCTGGGTTCTAGACCTATCTTCTGCAGGAAATTTCTACATTGTCAAATAAATCCTCAGCCAATTGTTCTAACTTCTTTGGCCTTTTTTAAGCATTCATTGATCAAAGCTGATTAGAAAGAAAAATTCGTTTTAGCTTGACCTTATTTAGCTACATAGAATATAAATACGAAAAGCTAAATCGTTTTCTCCCTCTTTGGATCAACCTGCCTCATGGTCAAAGAGGAACTCTTTCAGTATGCTGATAAACATAGAATAGATTTATTATCCTTTCCATCTACCTACATTCCTCTTACTCCATCTTTTTCTAGTAGTCACTGAGATGAAACTAACTTCTAACTATTATGCAAAATGAACTGGAGATCTACAAATAACTTGTATACAGAAGCAACTATAAAAAGTTATTTTCTATTTTATAACAACTTACATAATAATCATCTTAAATGGCCATCTTTATAATCAATGAATAATGTCATTCTTTAATCATATCACTGACTCCTTTACCTGCACTTCTAGCAACATCATCTCCTGCTCTTTTTGCCCTTCTCTGTACATTGGTCAAACAGGACGCTGCTTGGCTGACCAGTTTGCAGAGCACCTCAGAGACATTAGGCTCAGCAATGAGACCTCAATCTTGCACCATGTCCGCTTTACCAGTCATTTGTTACAACTGTCTGTGTTTGGATTGTCTTTGCATAGGGGCTATCCGGACTCCTGCCTTCATCATGAAGAGGAATTAACCTTCTCTCTTTGCTCCTTTGCACCATATGGGCTCAACTCCCTTCCCCTCTTCATCTCTTTATTCCTACCCACCTCTCCTCTCTTGCTCTGACACTTACTTCCTCTCTTTACCCCTACCCACCTTCTCTCTTCGTTGATACCCCTTCCATCCACCCCAACCCACCCTCACATCCCTACACACACTAACCACTTCCCAGCACCCACACCACACACACCATCATCTGCACACCCACACATTACAAATGCATACACTTACACATACACACATCCACATGTCAAAGTCACTAGCCCCTATCCACACACACACACTCACCTACATACACGCATGTGCACCGGTGTTCGGATCATCAGTGCTTTATTATCTCCCCTTCTTCTTAGCCCTCCTGTCAAACTACCTTTTCCCAACTAGTCACTATGATTGATCACTAAATCGGCAAGGTTTTTAAAAATCTCTCTCTGTTTATTTCCTCATGTTACTTTCTGTTGGAGTGATGTCAAGCAGTTAAAATAATCAAGTTTTGATTTTTGAAAGTCTTTGGCCAAGTAGTTAGAGCTAATACAATTCTTGGAGTAGATAGTGTTGTGTTCTTGAGAAAATATTTCATTTTACATGGCTCTGTTCTAATCAGCTGTAAATAAGTGCTAGCAAAATGCTGGTGCAGCTCTCTCTCTCTCTCCATTTGTCACAACTTGGAAGTTCTACTGGCTGAGAGAGTGTCATGATTGTGAGCCCAGCACTCTAACCACTGAGCCATGTGCCTTCACTAAATTAAAATATATATAGTTACTCTTTCTTTATGATATTGGGAATAGTTCACTTTGATCACCTTGTCAGTCTGGACAGGCATGTCATACTTGTATCAATTAGTTTCCTCATTCAATTGTGGGTCTTTCACTTAATAGATGTGGCTGCCAACTCAGTCATATCTGTAGACTGTCTTTGTAAAATTACATAGTCTCAAGTTGATATTACTTAACGACAACAGTATGGACCTTGAACCTTTCTTAGGCTTCTGATTTTGGTGGAAGTTGGGAGTTACCCCCAGACCAGAGACATATTCCAAATATTTGCCACAATTGGTATTAATTAACTTCTTATGTTGAGACCCCTTATGTGGTTAAACATTGATCTTATACAATTAAAACCAAACCTTCTGTTACTAATTTTACACCAGAGATTTTCAGCCATTGTTGGTTTCCATGCTGACTTATTTTCTGTCAAGTTTTGCAGGGTTTTCTGTATTTTCTGAGTTACATTTTCATTTTATTCGTTTTAAGCTGTTCTGTTGTTTTAATCCGATCAAAACCGTTTCTCATGTCTTTTCCTTTTTGTAGTCATACACATTAGCATGTGGTTTGAAGACAGATACTGGTACATCTCTGACTAAGGAAACTCTTACAAAATTCTACAACTTATAGACATATATAATACTTTTTCATTCAACATAGGCTCGTTCTCATGGGGTCAGATACTGCTATCTATGATATAGCTGATAATCTGTTGTATTACCAATTGTGGCCGACAGTCTGCAAAGATGAACCATCATCGCTGTAAAAGATACAAATCACTCATTGGTTTGTTAAAGGTAAAGGGAGATAAATCGGTTGTCGTAAACAGCAGTGGGCTGGATATCACCTTGTAACAGGTTTCAGAACTTCTGTCCTGAGAGTCTGGTGGGGCCTTAAACCATAAAGTAGCTTGTATGTAGGCTTTGCTGTTAGAAAAGACATTGTAAAAATATTTTCAGAAGAAAATCAAAACGGATGAATGAGATTAATTGGTCGACCCATTCTTTTTGTTGCAATATTCTTCATATTTCTACAGCAGTGGTTCTTAATCTTTTTCAACACCCTTTTAAAGTAGTTGTTATGCTTAGCATCCACCTAAGTGAGAAGTGAGGTATCATAACTAAACCAACTTAACATGGATGATTATTTATAAATCTTACTCTAAAAATGGATTGTATAAGCTTTTAACAGAGAAAAGATTAAAAAATTAATAAAGACAAAAATTTACTTTATACATTGCAAGTTAACGACTTCTCTGTGCCTGATGAGATCTAGCAAAATTTTCTATATGAAGTTGAGCAACTGCATAGATTCTACAGAGTTGATCAACCTGCTAGAAATAGCAGTACATTACTTACCTTTCATTTTACCTTAATAACAATTACTAGTTTTATCATGTATAATTACTACTACAGGTAAAATTTAGTTATGTTACCTCACCAACTCCTAAAGCCTAATGCCTCCCTCAATATGCCCAACACCCCTTAGGGGTGGTAGAGGCCATGTTGAGAACCTCTGCTCTACAGTATTAAGGATCTGTTATTAGTGTGTGATGTATATTTCAGGTAATGGTACAACTGACTGTGGTGTTAAACTACTTAAAGTCTGCCTGTCTTTAGTTCAACCTATCTACTATCTACTTTTATAGCATGTTGATGCAGGTAGTTTATCCAGTCCCCCTCCATCTTTTAATTCATGCAATTGAAGAAACTGCATTATTTATGGGGTGACCCAATATATATATTTATTTGTGTCTGTGTTTCTGCCCCCACCTTTGCTTGACAACCGATGTTGGTGTGTTTACATTCCCATAACTTAACAGTTTGGCAAAAGAGGCCAATAGAATAAGTACTAGACTTACAAAGAACAAGTTCTGGGGTTGATTTGTTTGACTAAAGGCAGTGTTCCAGCATGGCCACAGTCAAATGACTGAAACAAGTAAAAGAATATAACGTTGTTGATCTTTCTACCCTGACAATGGAGGCTGGTTTTACCATAATGTTTATATGCATCCTCTAATGGGTGCATATCTTTGACGTTTTGCACACTCCATCTACCAATTATGAACATTACAACTATTACATAATTCTGAGCCCACCAGAAACAGCTTTTGGATTTGAAATACCATGCCTTCTCCCCTTAGTTTTTCTGTATTTTTTGTACTCCATGTAAGTTTATTTTTTTTTGTAACTATACAAATATCTATATGCTTATACACGAGTGTTCATCTTTTGAATATTTTCAGTTTTTTTTCTGTCTCTGTATATCCCTATATATTTACATGTGTTTATGTATGCAAGTATATTTTGTATATCAAACACAAATGTGTTTATCTGTATAACTATATCTCTCTATATGCATATATATATATATATACAGAGAGATAGACAGAGTATGAAAGAAACATTAAAATGCTTGATGTCATGATGTCAAATAATCAGTGTTGAATCAGTGACACCAAAATGGCTGCTGCCAAAACATCTCAAAGCCAGCTGACTTGAGGTTTAACAGCAAACACAAATCTCCCAAAATACAAGAGTAATCCTTTCTCATTCACTGGTCTGTCATTGTTATCGTGATATAAAGCAGATGCAAGAATCAATGAAAATGAAAAGAAAAACTTCAGAGAATGAACAAAAGATTTTTACAGTAAAATATATAGTCCTTTTAATTTTTTTTTTTTGAAGAACCAGTGCAGTATGACCATTCTGGGGCAACACTTTCTAAGGGTTTAGTGACGCCAGAACTTTGCTTTGATATCTTGTTCTTTCAACCTAGTAAGGAAGGAAGAAAATACTTGACCCAAACAGGATGGGAAGTCAGATGGTAAAGGGATGTAATCGAATATCACAAAGTATTTTGTCTGATGCTCTATCGATTTTACAATACACATATATACATATAATTGTATGCATCATATATATATGTATGTATGTATGTATGTATTTATGTATGTATGAATATATATTTATATATATATATATATATAATATAATATTATATATGTGTGTGTGTGTGTAGTGTGCATATGAAAGGGCAGTGAAGAGAAGATTGACAAAAGTAAGGTGAAGGGCTACAGGAAATTCTTAAACAAATGCTGATGTTTCTATGAAGCAAGCTAAGCAAATATTGCTTACAAATATTATTGGTGTCTACTGTTAATGAGCATAGCCCCAAGGTAGTAAATGAAGTAAGAAATTTCTGATAGAAGAAGTGAGGTATGTTCCCTGAACTAACACATGGCAGTGCTAGAAATAATGTGATGGATAGAAGAGCATAGCCATTGTAGTCTATAGAATGTTGCATTTGCCAGCACAGCAAAGTAAAAACAGCCCTACATAACCAGGTGAGGTGCCTATACTGGGTCAGATGGTAGCAACATGAGTATTAAGAGAGTTAAAAAGAACTTATATATCAATATACATCGTCAACAGATACTGATGAAGAGAGATTACTTTATAAATAGAGAAAAGAGATGGTGTTATTGCAAATTATAGTTTTTGTTTGGTCAATCACTTTGTTATAGAAACATGCTTTTATAGACGTAAATTGTGGCTGCCAAATACTAAAATGGTCACTGCACATAGTGATAATTAAAGTACTTCCTTCAGTTATTGTTAAGAAAGGTTTATCTTCTTTATCACCTGAGTTGGAATTGATTAAAAAAAAGAGAAGAGTGAGAGAGAGAGAGAGAAGACAGAAAGAAAAGAAAAAAAAAAGCACAAAGCAAATATCAAAGATCAAAACTCATGTCGATATCTTCATCTAAATAAATGACAGCATCGGGTCGTCTGTCATTTTTCTTTGAAGACATTGACAATTGATCTTGCGTTGTGGAATCCTTGTCTGTTTTCTCCTCAGAACAATCAGTCATGGTTTGTTGTTCACTTTGATATTCTTTGTGACGTTTCAGGAGGTCAGACATGTCCATATTAACTGGGTCGTTTGAAAGTTCAGAGCTGTTACTTTGTGAATAACTGTCTTTAGAATTACTGCTGGTGTCGTCACTGACAACAGCAGCCAGTCGGTCTTCCTTCTGCTCACCACTAACAGTTTCCATAGTAACATTCTCGGTGGAACCCATATCAGCTTCCATTCTCTTCTTCAGTTTGTTCTTGAAGCGTTTTGCCCTGTAAATTCAGAAAATTTATTCATTAAATGTAAACTGTTATATTTTGTAAGTTTCTTCTCTGACAATGTTTTGGTAATAATGCTCTAACCTTCACAACACACCGATCCACAGAACAAGCTAACAAGAGTATATATGGGGTTGTTTGATCTGTTAAATATAATAGAGAGACAGAGATAGTTGTCTTATGATAGAGGAGATACTTGGCTACCTTAGGACAGAGAAGGAGAGGAAGGTGGAAGAGAGAGTTAGAGAGAAAGATAAAGAGACAGTCTGATTGAGAGAGGAGAAAGAAATAG
>NC_069003.1:25616530-25619030 GCF_001194135.2 Octopus bimaculoides
GGGGGGGGGGGTGTTAGGAAGATGGGTGATTTGGTAGGACAGATAATGTGTGCATGTATGTGTATGAGAGCCATGGTTGTATTGGACCACCAGGGAGCAGTTGAACCTGTCAAAGGATTTCTCCAATGTCAACAAGAGCCAAGCACAGTGGTTCATTTTTGGCAAAATGCTTCTCCTGCAGCTGCCTCATCAGAAAGATACCACCAATAGTGCTTCACCCAAGCACAAAACCAAACTGCATCTCGTCTCGTCTAACTTCGTAGTAGAATACAGCCTGAAAATACCGTGATATTAAGTTATCATCATCATCACTCTCTTAGCACATAGATCCTCAAGTCTTCTCACAACAACCTGCAAATAGCCTTCTCCAGACATCCCCATTGCTTGATTTCCACCTGGCTCCAATGAGATGCAGTTTGGTTTTGTGTTAAAACTAATCAGTTGTTTAGATCCAGGTGAGCTGTGAATGAGTAAAATTATGATGAAAGACAATCCAGCCATTGAAGACATCTTATACACATTCATTACACACAAATATGAGTATGTGTGTGGTTTGCCTACATGATGTGGTTTGGGGTTCAGTTCCACTGCATGGTACCTTCAACAAGTCTTTTCTTCTATAGACTTAGGTCAACTGAATCTTGTGAGTGGATTTGGTAGTGAAAAGCTGAAAGAAGACCACCTCTGTGAGTGTGTGTGTGCTTGCATGTGCCTGTGTCTTTGTTTACATCTATGAATGCTTATGCAAAAGTCCAGAAGGTGGTGTTGTTAGTTTCTCCCATCATCATGCAATCATCCGATTACTTCAAACCTTTGAAACTGTGAGGAGTAAGTGACCCCTTGTTTGAAAAACAGATGTAGTTTAATATTAGAAAGGGCATCCATGCCTCAATAACATATTCATTCAATCCATGAGGCATTGGGAAATGGGACATAAAATCAACAAAAAAAAAAACATATTTACCTTAGAATCTTCTTTGTTTTGGCTTTTTCCTTCTTTTCATCATTAAATATGTCTTTCATATTCTGCTTTGTTACTTCAGAATCTGTTTTCAGAAGTTGGAAGAATACACCACCAGGAGTCCGTCGGCGTCCTCCATCCTGCATCAAGAAAAGACACCACATTGATAAGTTCTGAAAACTTATTACACACTCAACCCTTTCGCATTGAAACTGGCCATATCCAACCAAAATATTCTACCTGTTTCATGTTCAAAGTGGCCAGATCTAGTCTTTCACATCCGTTCAACAATGTCATAAAAAATAAAAAAATGATCACAGCATCAAAATCACCAAGCTATGTGCTAATGCATCAGTAATTCAAAACAATGTGAATGAATAAACATTACAATTGATAAAGGAATTCGAATGCTAAAGGGTTAAAAGACCATTTAAAAAAATTTGTTTTGAAATCTTAATGCTGATGTCACTGGGATATATCTTTTGAAACAGTACACCTGCCATGGAAACACATTGAGGTGTGAGATAGCTGAAAGGTTATCTATCCTTCGACTTTACTGATATATGGCAATATCAGTGAATCTCCCTCAAATCACACCCCATTTTCAAAAGATTAGGAACATACTGGATTATGTAGTCCTCATTATCATGGGTTGGATGGTTTGACTTTTGTGTCTGTTTTGGCATGGTTTTTACAGCTGGATGCTCTTCCTAACACCAACCACCCAGTCCTAGTTATCTTGGAGGAGAATAGGGTAGTCATGGCAGGAACACCTTTGAACCATTTAACATTTACACTATATTGCAAAGTGAAAAAAATTCAGCAAATGGTTGTTGCAGGAAGTGAATGAGAAACAAATAAAAAAGCCATTGTAAAATCTGTTCAGTATTTCTTTTGTGCAACAAAAATATCAACCATTTTTTAGAAATTGTATTGTGATGTGTGGCAAAAAACACCACCTCATGCAGTGGCTGCACTGAGGTAAAGCCTCCAAAACAACCTTCCACAAACCAAAGCTGCATTAAAAGTTTACGGTCACTATAAAATCATCCACCAGAATTTCTCAAACATAGGTAAAACCACCACAGTACAGAATTAGTTTGCAAGAGCCTTGTGCTGGAGCCACATAAAAGCACCCATGCTGGCTCCACATGAAAAGTACCCAGCACATTCTGTAAAGTGGTTGGCATTAGGAAGGGCATCCGACATAGAAACCAAGCCAAATCAGAATGGAACTTGATGCAGCTTTCCTGCCTGCCAGCTCTGGTCAAACTGTCTAACCCATGCCAGCATGGAAAACAGGCATTAAATGATGATGATGAAGATGCAACATTTATATCTAGCATTGGTTATGACAATATCTGTCCATGTATTGCAAATGATTCTGCAAAAATTAAAGGAACTGCATTAAAAAAGTTGTCACCTGAAAGACAAGTTTTTCTTCATCAAGACTACAACTTTTAAATCATGGTTGTACACTGAACTCACCCTATTCTATCCTTAATAAAACCCAACACATATCAAGGAAACATTCTTCAA
>NC_069003.1:25621845-25623057 GCF_001194135.2 Octopus bimaculoides
ATATATATATATATATATATATATATATATATATATATATACACACACACACAGACATTCACATACATACATATATACATCTTCAAGTATGTAGTTTTGTCCTACCTATGTTCTGAGTTCAAATCCTCTCAGAATTGATATCAAACATGTAATTAGTTGATTTAATTAACATGACCCCCACCAGCACAGCCACTACTATCACTACCACCACCACCTCTTCACTAGAAATTTATGTAACATTATGCTGATTATTAGATATAATATTTCAATCCATGATAGAATACAAAGCCACAAATTTTTAAATACCAAATACACCATCAAGGTATGACTGTGTATGTGGATAAGATGTTCATTTTGTAACCATGTTGTTCTGGGTTTGATTCTACTGCATGGCACTCTGGTGAAGGGCTTTCTATCAGAGCCTAACCAGAGGTTAACCACTACGAGTTGGAACTGGTAAGTAAAAACTAGATAAGACATGAGCGTTTATAGGTGAATGTTGTGTCCTCGCATTCATAAAAGTGCACATTTTTTATTTGCAGTTGCATATCAATGGGGGAAAACCCAAAATATGATGCCTCTGAAATAAGTTTCCTATGATATTTGTTCTGTGCTGAGTAACAGACACTCCTTTGCCATTCTCATTGTCAGACAAGCATGTACCAGTCATTTGGTCCACTGAAAACTTGTCATCAATGACATTATTGTTTACCAACAGTGAAATAATCAAATAAATATAAAATGCAATCATCATCAACATCATCATCATCATCATCATCATTTAACGTCCGCTTTCCATGCTAGCATGGGTTGGACGATTTGACTGAGGACTGGTGAACCAGGTGGCTACACCAGGCTCCAGTCTGATTTGGCATGGCTTTTACAGCTGGATGCCCTTCCTAACGCCAACATAAAATATAATAAATGATATCTATGTGAAGTCTAACTGATACAGCCTTTAACACTTTAGCATTCAGATTATGTGATGCTTATTTATTCACGTTATTTTCAATTACTTATGCATTATATGATCGGTGAGAGAGAGAGAAAGTTTCATAAATACAGAATATATTTTTAACAAGTTGAAAGAACGAAAGGAAAAATATATTCTGTATTTATGAAACTTTCTCTCTCTCTCTTGCTCTCTATGTGATGTCCTTTCGTTCTTTCAACTTGTTAAAAATATATTCTGTATTTATGAAACTTTCTCTC
>NC_069003.1:25623069-25637436 GCF_001194135.2 Octopus bimaculoides
CTCTCTCTCTCTCTCTCTCTCGGTCACCGACCATCGCTTTCTTTCTTTCTTTCTTTGTCTAAAGGTCAGTGGTGCTTTCCATCCCTCTCTCAGAACAGCTTGAGTCAGTGGTGATGCCAAGCAGGCAAGCAATTTCACGGAAAAGGCTGAAGGCCGATTAGATGCAAATAAAACCCATGTGCTTGGCATTTCCTCACATCAAATCGAAAGATAGCCATTCACGTTATTTTCAATTACTCATGCATTATCTTTTTGTGCTGAGATTTTGATGATGTGCTTGTATATTTTTAGTAGGGTAGGTGTGAGAAGCTGAATATGGCCAGTTAGTACATAAAACAAATATATTTGGGCCGGACATGGCTGATTTAAATGCTAAAGGGTTAATAAATAGATATCTTACCTATGAGGTACACTTTTGATTCTTCAAGAAAATTAGCAATGGCTTCTGTAATTTTTTCATCATCATCATCATCAGCTGTGACATCAAAAGCCTTCCTGCATGACTTCTTGTCATTTGGTTTCGGACCGAGACGCTTTTTGGCACTGCGCCTTCTTTTCTCAGCTTTTCTATACACTCCATTGAAGTTCTCTTCAAGTTTTTCTAAATCAGGGACACTATCAAACAGGTCATCATTTTTCTTGCTGGTCGTCACAGAATCAATGTCTGGTTTCACTGGCCAAGGCCGGGTGTCTTTCAGAGCCTTTTTGTAGCTGTAAGATTCTACCTGCCGATCACTGTAACTGTCGCCTTTGTGCTCCATGTCAAATCCGTGGAAACCTTGAGACAACATCTGTGATTGTAATACAGAACCCCAAATATTCTTATTTTTCTTTGGTTTGCTACTAGTGTTAGAATCTGTGACATCCTGGCCAAAGGAAAACTGCGTATTGTGTACTTGGAAAGTGTAGTTCTTGTTAATAGAATTGCTGAAACTATACTCCATAGAACTCTGCTGGTCTTTTGAAGCAATACCATACCGTTTCTTTTTCCAGGTAAACTTTTCATCATCGCTGTCATCTGAACTTGATGCAATCTTTGCATCTGATTTGCAGCGATAGGACGTGGGGTTCACTGGCTTTCTGTAATTCTGAGAAATGGTTGATGATGTCTGTAACAGAAAACGAGCAAATCATTCTTAATAAATAACATTGTGCAACAAGATTTTTGTCCTTGGGTAGCAACTGTTATTTCCTATTTGCTTTTACTCCTAGTAAGTATGAAAAATGGCTAATATTTCTTTCAAATGGGAAATATAAAAGAAAAAAAAAAACGTTTTCAAAATAGTCAATATTTTTGTAGTTCAAAAACTGTGATTTATGACATAAAATGTCCTCTAGAATTAGCCAGGGATAATAACAACAAGCTTTAACTACTAAATATTGTTAAACACACCTCTGCAAATACAATGTACATAAGCAATTCACTTTAAATACAACGAACAACTGTCAGTGAGACTGTTTTTAGCAGATCCACAAATAGGGTTCATGGCAGGCAATGGGTTAAACAAGGAACGAAACACTGGATAATTGAGTCTTACCTAACCTTAAAAAGGTGGGATGGTTATAGTTGGAATGCCTTTGATTATAGGTTTGGCTGATCAAACTTGACCAAGGGTTAAACAACAACCTCTCCTTAAGACTGTACAAAAGTTCTTTCATTGATGGCAAGGTCAAAATTGGATCATCAGTTAGTGTGGTCAAATGGTAAGATTAATCCATTGTCCAGTTTAACACCACAGTAGAGTCCACTACAAGAATTCAGGCTAGGTGTCTGGTCTGTGGTAAGTTGCACTACTCCCTGAATCAATTGTGGGGTTTTTTTTTCCTCTCTGAAATACCTCTTCTCCCATCAGTGTCAGACACAAATCTAATGGATGCTGCCTTTCGTCCACTTTCATAAATTACAACAAAAATGTTTTGTAAATTGGCTTACATAAGATGGTCGAGACTTCTAAACACCATACTCCTTTTACTACTCTCTTTCTGACAATATTTTTTCATACAAGTCAGACACAAGACACACGCACAAAAAAGTAACCCGGACAGTTCACAAAGTACAGTATACACCCAGTTTGTCAGTCTACCCTATACAATTATCAATAGCAGGCTGGAATATGTATTATACTTCTAACCTACGTACAGGCACGTTCGAATAATAATAGATCTGTGGATCACACTTAGGCATGTATGGCATGGGTCCGCTTTATCAGCTGATTTGGTAGGGGTTGGATACACAAGAGAACAGAATAACTTACACTACAGTTTGAAAATCACAAAAAGGAAAATTAATCTGCAGGGTTTATCTATCTATCTGTGTGTGTATTACTTGGTATTGTTGATCAACTTGTTGAAACCAATAAAAAAATTACTGATGGTGGGACTCAAATTTCGTGGAACAAAAGTTTTGGTTTTATTGGGTCTTCCAAGTTTCGACTATAACGGTTTATTCAAGTAGACGGATTGAATAAGCCGTTAAAGGGGAAACTCGTAGTCCTGGCCGAATCAACGTGTGTGTGTGTGTATATACATACATACGCAGCCACGTGTATATATTATATATATATATATATATATATATATATAAACTTCTGCAAATGTATATTTGAAAATTTATACCTTCGATAGATAGAACCAAGTTTGACAGGAAAGTGAGACGTTCATGCTTTTTCTAAATAAATAAAAGATTATACAAACGCAAACACACATGCAAGGTATAACAGTACTGTAACTGTAAGGAATGTAAAAATGATGATACACAAGAACAAAAATACATTTAACAGGAATAAAACATTTATTACTCAGATGCAATTAAGCCTGTAAGTTTTGATCAAAGATTAACAATCTGCAAAAAGTTTTAGAAATTATTTTTTTTAATAATAATCATTTTGTTTAAATCAGAAATTGGTAAGTAAGACTGGGGAGTTTACAATTGTTTTTATTTTTTAAACGTATCTACCTAACGAATATTGAAACTACTTTTATTTTCGCTATATATGTATTTGCGTCTGCAGTGGTGTGTGAACATAAATTGTGTAAGTGTTCGTACATTTTCAACCTTAATTAACTGAAACATCATTTAAAAATTTTCTGGAAACGAAACAGTTTAATATTAATTATTCATCGAAGACTGATGAAAATGGAAATGATATTTAAAAAAGAAATAATGAAGTTCGAGGTTGTTTGTTAACAATATATATCGATATAGTTGTAAAATGAAAAGAATTATTGTTTTATATGAATTTTACAGGCATTAATGAATAATAGGAAGACTATAAATAGGATAATTTCTCATTTAAAATAATTTTATAGTTTCATAAACATAGTTTTGGTAGGGATTAATTTCCCCAGTTAAACTACCATTAAGTCTTAACATAATCACGCACCACTTCAATGGGAGGAACTGTTCACGTTAAAAAAACATAGAAAATGTGCAATAATAACGACAACCATAATAATTTGTAAAGACACGGATATAAGAAGACTGTTATAAACCCTGATTACCTGGATATTTGACGAGGCTTCATTATCAGAATCAGAATCTAACAATTCACCGTCTTCCAGTTCCAATGCCGCCATAACAGATTCAGTTTCGCGGCAGAAACAACTTCCGCTGCCGAAACCACGATTTGAAACCGTTTCGTCTGAATCACCTCACCAATTGATTCTCTTCTTAGTTTATGTCATACGCATTTTTGTTAACTTAGCCTCTATGCTAAACCACATTCCTAACGAATTAAGCCTACGAATCCCATTAAAACGTTCGCAAGAAGCCACAAACCACGGGGAAAAGACCTTTGAATGAAATCACCCCAAGGGCTTGACTGATTCTTTTATTTTATCAACAGAAAGTTGAATGAACAACGTTGACTTCGGTGGGATTTGAATTCAAAGCCTAAAGTGCTGTTATTAAATCCCACGAGGCATTTTCTTCGACTACCTAATGATTCGGTTAATCCACCGACTTAGATTTAAACATTAATCTATAACGGAGGTAGGTAGAAGACCACACAATTCTGGAGGAAGAGGGTATTGCTAATTAAATTGTTACTTGTACTTATCTTATGGACCCCGGAAGTATGCAAGGGAGAAAATCGACAGGAATTGAACAGGGGAATATGATGGGCCGTAGTTAAATCCTTCAGGTTCCGACGATCGAATAATTCTCTGCCAAACCATTGCCCTCCTCGGTCCTTCTTAATTGTTGATTCTGATTTAGTGGAGTAGGGTTAGTCGATTACATCGGTCCCAATACTTGACTGGTACTTTATTTTATGGAACCTGGAGGGATGAAAGGCAAAGTTGATCTCGGAAGAAATACTGTAAAGCATTTCTTCCCAACCTATCGCCTTCATCAGTGCTAAAAATAAGAATTTCTTACATTGGTACCAGGTCACACATTAGCATATCTGTGAGTATCCTTGGCTCATAGAATAACTAAATGATGCTTATTTTATTGACTTTTAGGTATGATGCTGGAAATAAGGGAAGTCTAATTAAACTGTAGAGCGATTGAACGAAAATACTACATATTTCAGCTTTTGCCCATTTTCTGCGAATATTTGTTTTAAACCCTAGATTAGAGCTAATTATTTCTAACAGAATTTTGCAACAGGTCGATCAGCCTGATTGACTTACGAAAGTGAATAGAGAGTTACTCAAATGACACTATGTTTGGGAGGTAGAATAATAGCTTAGGGGAACCAAAGGAACATACCTGAAGACATATATATATATATATATATATATATATATATATATATAAATATATATAAAATCTTTAGCCCAAACCAGTTTTAGCTTATCCCCTTTTTCAAGGTGCCATGCAGTAGGACATCCGGGCACCATGTACTTGGGAAGCAAGCTTCTTATCACGCAACCATGACTGCATCGTTTTACATATCTTATTTACAATCCATCCCCAATATTTGAGGACCTAACAGAAGACTCACTGAAGTGCCATGTGATTGAAGAAATTAAGAAAAATCCTGACACAGAAGACATCCAAATTACCATTAAACAGATAAATTTGAGGAACCCCCATCTCTGGAACTGATAGTATACCAGCTGAGTTTATTAAACAGCGTGTATGTAAGAGATTGACAATAGGACTACATTCGATGTCAATATGTGGAATGGTTCATTAGTTCCACTGGATTGGAAGGATACTAGTCTAATGTACAAGGGAAAAAGTGCCTAATTATACTGGGGTAACTTTCATAGTATTTTCTTATTACTGTGGATAGGATGTACATCAGACTTTTATTGAAACCACAGCAGACACACACATGCTCCATAGTTGTCCCAAAGACTTAATATGGATTTAGATTGAGAAGCAGTAATTCAAATATGATCTTTAGTGCCAGTCTGTTGCAAGAGAAGTGTATAGACCAGAGACTTCCTCTTTTACCAATTTTTCTTTTATTTAATGAAAGAGCAGTGGTGATTTAAAACCCAACTGCTAGATAACCAGTCTGACACCATAAACAAACCACCACAGTTCCATGTGATCAGTCTGTCAACTGACCACTCAATGTGAGTTTGTGACGGGGTATGGTTCGCTTAAATGTTCTTGTTACCAATAGGAACCGCTTTTGCCACTCGATAAACTGCAGAGTGTTGAAGGCAGCCGAGCGATGTGCCTCCAATCTTGCCATGGTCATTTCTTAAAAGCACCCAGTATACTCTGTAAAGTGGTTGTTTTCATGATGTATGGAATGTGAAAAAGTTTCAGTTTTTATGAGTGAACCTTTAATAATTATCAAAAACTAATTTTATTCATATAACGAGTATGATTGTTTTCCAAACACTTTTTGGGCTTAACAGGTATACCATGACAATTTTCAGTCTACCCAGATTCCTATACTAAATGAAATATACTATATATCTGTAGAATCACTTCTCTCTAACACCAGATATATTCTTTATATTTATTGTATGGGTAAGATTAATTTCTCAATGAACCATTATTTGACCAAACTACCTAAACACACTCCTTGAATGAGACAGAAACCATGCACGATGATAAAATGGAGCCCAGGCAGTTCTCCAGTGGACCAGCTCCTATCAAACCGTCCAACCCATGCCAGCGTGGAGAATGGATGTTAAATGATGATGAACTCCAGGTTCTTGGACAGACCCTCTCTAAACATTCACCCAATGTCTTGTAACTTCTATGGATGCAGTGCAGTTTCTCTCTCTCTTCCAGTTAGCAATTATTAATGTTGTTCCTTGTAAATAGCCAACATCAAATATCTTTATGTCCAGCAATAAATATTCGTGAGTTGCTTCCGTCATTATTCAAGCAGTCAACAAATATCTTCATTCATTGCTACTTGAACAACCAATTTACCTTATGATAAAAGCTCTTCGACATGGTCGATAGAAATGCACTGAAGAAAATCTTGGGAAAGATGGGTGCCCATCTGAGAGTGAAGATCTGTTTGTCCAATAACACTGGTGCAAAGGCCTGTTTCAACTCAAATAGTGCTTTCACAGCCAATTCAAATTTATAACTTTGTTGAGCAAGGGGACATAACTGCGTCAATTTTGTTCTCCATAGATTTTGCAATTATAAAAGCTCATAAATTTAAAGACTGTAATCTAGGTATCTCTGTCCACTATTGTAAACTTTTTATTCCGAATTGATTCAAACCTAAATGAAAGACCTTTATAACTTTTGTTCCTGATACGCTTTATGCTGATGACTGTGATATTGTGGTTCATTAAGGATATTGGTTTCAAATTTTGGCAGAAGGCCAGCAATTTCGGGGGAGGGGTATGTTGATTACATTGACCTCAGTGTCCAACTGGTGCTTACTTTACTGACCCTGAAAGGATGAAAGCAAAGTTGACCTCAGAACAGATGGATGAAATGTTGCCCGGCATCTTGTCCAGCATGCTAATGACTCCGCCAGTTTACTGCCTGGTAGTTCATTAAAAATATTAAAAACAATTAATGAACTTCTGCCGTGCCAATCTTGCTTTTGAACATAAAATACTAAGTCTGAAGAAAACTAAGGTGATGTTTACAACTGCTCCAGGAAACATGTATGTGTAATCAAATACAGTTATCCCAGACACCAGACAGTGGATTTTGTAGATCTCTTAATCTACGTTCAGTGGAGGCGCAATGGCCCAGTGGTTAGGGCAGCAGACTCGCGGTCATGATTTCCAGACCGGGCGTTGAGTGTTTATTGAGCAAAAACACCCAAAGTTCCACGAGGCTCCGGCAGGGGATGGTGGCGAACCCTGCTGTACACAACTTTCTCTCACTCTTCCTCACTTAATTTATTGACCCTGAAAAGATGAAAGGCAAAGTCAAAAGTCAATCTTGGTGAGATTTGAACTCAGAATGTAAAGATGGATGAAATGCAGCTAAGCATTTTGCCCGGCATGCTAACAATTCTGCCAGCTTGCCGGTTTGACAATAAATAAATGCAAACTCAACACCAGGATAAATACAAAAAAGAAATAGAAAAAAAGTTTTATTGTAACTATTTATAAACACAAGAATAATATTCGTCTTCAAGTTCATAAAGTTCAGTGGCCATGTCATCTCGTAAAGTTAGTAACTTTGTGTCCAGTTCGCTCTGTTTCTGTTTGTATAGTTTTGTGTTCTGACCAATGACATCATTCACCGATGGGAAGTCGTTTAAGATGAGAAACTGCTTGAGATCTGATACGAGCTTCATGAGGGACTCTCCAGCACGAACCTGTCCATATGTGGAATAGAAAGGAAGACAAATGAAACCAGGTGAGCTGATAGCCAAATAATTAGAAGTGTGTGTGTGTGCATCTAATTCTATTTTATCTTTTATCTGTTTCAGTCATTAGACAGTGGCCATGCTGGGGCACCACCATGAAGAGTTTTTGGCCAAACAAAACAAACCTCAATGCCATTAAAAAAAAAAGCCTGGTACTTATTCTATCAGTCTCTTTTGCCAAACTGCTATGTTATATGGATGTAAACAAACTGGCATTGGTTGTCAAGCAGTAGTAGGGGACAAACACTGATACATAGACACCATCAAATACACACACATTTATATATACACATACACATGACAGATTTCTTTCAGTTTATGTCTACAGATCCACTCACAAGACTTTGGTTTGCCTGAGGCTATTGAGATGCAAACTTCTTACCAAACAGTTACAAACGCATGCATGTCTATCTAGGAATACATCATCAAATATAAGTACAGGTATGTATGCAACATCAGCTGAATGGTTAAGAACTTCTCTTCACAATCACAAAGTCCTTGGTTCAACTGCAGTGTATGGCACCTTGGGCAAGGGTCATTTATAATGTCCACAGGCTGACCCAAGCTTTGTCTATGAAATTGGATAGATAGAAACTGTGTAGAATCTCACTGGTTGGATTATACCTGTAGTACACTCTCATCACCTTAATGAAATTCTCAATCTGAATTCTGATTCAGGTTGTGGATTTCATAAAGGGTACATGTGTCACTTAAATGATAATTTAATGACAGATAAAACAATTGATCAAACATTTGATATGTGTTGTCTAAATTGACAGTGATCTTATTGTCTTTACATTATTAAATATTGGAGTTGTTTAGCCCAAGGACAGCTTGGACCAAGTTTATCTCTCATTTAGACCAGTGGTCCTCAACTGGGATCATATGGACTTTGGGGGTTCACATAAGATTTTGTTGTTAAAATTTATGTGAGCTGAAATCCGTTATACTTCTACCATGCACAAAATATTTTGACATTTTTTAAATACAATCCTTAATATTTAATTATAAAGATATAGTAGGGTTATTTTAAACATTGAATGGCTATGAGGGTCCATCTGAGTAAAATAGGAATCAAAGGGGTCCATAGGAAAAATGGTGTATCTAAGATTGACTTGAGAGAGAGAGAAAGAAAGAGAGAAGCAATGCCTCTTCACTACGACTTACAATATTTGAAGCACGGACTTGCATCTCATATTGATCTTGTTCTGCTTGAGTCATCCTTGAGATTTGTGTATCGTCTTCCACCTGAGACACAAAAAAAAAAAACCCCATTAATTACAAGACGTAAAGAAATATTTTTCATTTTCCTATCACTGTCATTGAAAGACAATTAACCAAAGTCATCTGTTCTTTATCTGAAAATGCAGACCTATGGATCAAGAACAATCCAGCCATGAACAACCTGTCTTTTGGTTGTCATGTTGTTAATCAGGTCTTATGTAGAACTATGCTATCCAGCCTGTCTACTTTTAACCCTATGGTATTTAACCCAGCCATATCAGGCTAAAATATTCCACCTGTTTTATGTTAAAAATTGCCAGCAATTTTTTATTTAATTTCGTTTGTAAAATAATCTTTTGTTTTTAATAATACTTCTCTATTAAGACCACAATTTACTTCAGTCAACAGGGCAAATATATATTCGAGGTTCAGTCTCACTGCATGGCACCTTGGGTCAGGTGTCATCTACATATATATATATATATATATAAATATTCAATATATATATTTATCAAAAGATAAACAATCACATCTCCAAAATCTCAATAATCTGAATGCTAAAGGGTTAAAGGCTGTATATAGAGTGATTTGAAGGAGATTTGGCAGCTATTCCTATCATGTCAAGTAACTTTAGATACCCTGCGACTTTGATACTCTATAGGTTGGGGGTAACCAAAAGGTTGTGACCTTCATACCTTTCTATAAAGCATGAATACAGAATTGAAAGTTGGTCAGTCAGAATTTAGGCCAAGTGCTCACACTCTGTCACAGAAAAGGTATTGTATAAGAATGGTATGCATCTGTTGTTTCTGACAATGTGATAAAAAAAAAAAATGGGAGAGAGTATTTTATCAGAACTGCTTTAAGCTGTTATGAGTAGTCCTTGCACTTATGAAGGGGTTTCTCTCACCCAGGTTTCCCTGCTTCAGAGGAAAAGCAAAGCCACTATGTCTGAGAGAGATAACAAGGTACAGGGGTTAGCAATGTTAAGCCATGTTGCTGGCTTCATTGCTTACGGCCCAACCATGAAACAGGCGATACTTTATTTTCAGAGTTGATGAAAAATACTGATGCTATCATCATCATTGGCAACACTAACTTGTATCCAGGTTGTTAATTTGTAGTGAGTGATTGTGCCTCTTCATCTTGATGGGTGTGGAGGATGCTGGTGTCTGAGGTGGCTGTTCAGGCTAAGGGCAGTATAGAAGAGCCAAGGGAATCTATCACAGGGTAGGGGTTGACAGGGGACAAAGAAATGTGAGTCACTCTTTGTGTCTTTGATGTCTGTTATTTTCCATTTGGTCCATTCCCTTAACTATGGCATGCTGCCAATTTGGGGGATGTTATAGAGAACAGATTAATTACAAGTTTTTTATTTAATTAAAAACAATAAAATTATTTCATTTAATCATTTAACATTTTTTCCATACATTGAAAATAAAAACTGATTCTACATTCTTTTTGTTTTTCACTTATTGGGCTATGGCCATGCTGGGGTGTTATTGATCTCTGTTTGTTGAAGTGTTAAGTTACGATAAGTAAAGGGGAACATGACATAAACACACAAAGGTTTGGTGGTTATAATGAGAGAAATAGAACTCAATATGCAAAATAGAGCACATAAAGAAATAAACACACACACACACACACCTCATTGGTGCTGGTATGACATAAAAAGCACCCAGTCCACTCTGTAAAGTGGTCGGCATTAGGAAGGGCATCTACCCATAAAAACCATGTGGAGCTTGATGCAGTCCCCTGGCTTGCCAGCTCCTGTCAAACTGTCCAACCCACACCAGCATGGAAGACAGATGTTAAATAATGATGATAATGATGATTGCATGTTTTCCACACAATTTCTGTCTATCAAATTCAACTCACACGTTATTGGTTAGCCCAATAATTCAATAGTCTATATGCACACACAGACAGACATACACATATGTTCAAAACATTTAAGGTGTAAAATGTAGTCATTAATTTCAGCAAATTAAGTCATCAATAAAAATTAACATGCTTTGTTAGTCACCAGTTAGTAGGTAGCTGAACCAATGATGACAGTGGACAGTGGAGTTAGTTAGGTAGTGGACAGAGGAGTCAGTTTTATCTAACCAATAGACTTTGTGGCTTGTGTTGACCATTACACTGTAACACGATTTCTGTCTTTGGGTAGCAACTGTTATTTCCTATTTGCTTACCCCTAGAAAGTATGAAAAATGGCTAATATTTCCTTCAAACTTTGCTTTTGTTACTTTTATTCAAATCCCAAAGAATCCCCTTCAACACATGGCTATGATACTTCCCCACTACTCCTGCTCATGATCAGAAATGCATGTCCCACTAAGGAACATACTCAAGTGGTTATGGTCAAGCAATTGACATGCAAATCTGTGGTATTGAACAGAATATTTGGTATAATGATATCTCTGCTTCAGCAATTCAGTGCTGAATTTGTCTGAAATGTAATGGAGAACAGGTCAGTTTTAAGACATTGATGTCCAGGTGACAAAAGCAAAGTTTGAAGGGAATAGTTGCCATTTCTTTTGATTTCCAGGTAGAAGCATATAGGAAATAATACTTACTGACCAACGACAGAAACAAAAAATTTTGTTACACAGTGTTAGCGAAGCAGTAAACAATGCAGTGAGAGTTAGTTGTGTCAGTCCAGTGTTAACTGGTCAGTAAAGCCACCGAAGCAGTGACTGGTGTGAACCCTGAACACACAGTATTGGTCCCATCAATCTTAGACAAGACACTGGGCCAAGACAGTACCAAAAATACTAAACCCCACACTAACCCACCCAGTCCATTGCTTAAAACTACCAGCACCTCCATAACAACCCACCCTGCACCTATGAGAAAGGTAAACCAGGTGATAAGAAAGCCTTAATCTTGTAGCATTTAAACTGGCCATATCCGGCCCAAATATTCTATCTGTTTTGTGTTCAAACCAGCCAGTGATCTGGTCTCTCACACCTACCCTATAATGTTATTCTAAAATTATACAATTACATTATTGAAATGTCAAAGCTACAAAGTTAATGCATGATTAATTCAAAACAGTGTGAATAAATAAGCATTACATGTTACACAGTAAGCTGAATGCTAAAGGGTTAAGCATGCGACTTACAACCCAGACACCCACCTATCTCTGTCCCTCATCATCATTGGTGGTTCTATAACACTAACAGATGGACTAAATAAACAAAAAAAATACCCCCCCCCCTCATACAATAAAAACGAAAGTGAAACAACAACAACAACAACAAAAGCTATGGAGATATTTAATGATAGTTTGCAAAATAATTTCACAAATGAGAATAAAAATAAATAAATACATCCTACTGAGTGGAGGGGTTAATCTTTTTAATTGTAGTTAGGGATATGTCAGTTTAAAGGAAGCACATAGCTTAGTGGTTAAGGTGTTGGACTCATGATTGTAAAATTGTGGTTTCAATTCCTGGACTGGGTGATGCATTGTGTTCTTGAGCAAAACACTTCATTTCATGTTGCTCTCGTCCACTCAGCTGGCAAAAATTAGTAACGCTGCGATGGACTGGTGTCCCAGCTTGGAAGGAATATACATGTCACAGAAACTGGGGCCCTATGCTCCTTGTAGACTAAATAGCCAACTCCCTCCCAACCGGTCTAAAGGAGTTGATACCCTGCAGGGTTATATCCAACTGCAGTAGAGTTTGAGCTCAGTACTTGTTGGTTATAAAACATTGCCACATCACCTACTTAGTAGTGAGTTGCACTATCATAAATTACAAGGTACCTACTTAGAGGAAGGTGGACTGTACCTCCCCATGGTTCTCAATCATACATTTTAGGTGAGGTAACAAGAGAACCACTTTGTTGTCACTTGCTCTGCTAAAAATAGCGACCAAATTTCCTACCAAGAGGACACATAATATAATCTACTCTTAGACTCCTCCTGCCACAAAGAAAGATGGGATGGTTGCGACAAGAGTGTCTTTGACTGAAGGTTTGCTTGTCCATGACTGACTTGGGGTAAAAACCACACCAACCCATAACCCCCTAGATATACTACACTTCACCATGGTACCTATGTATAGCAATGTGTGTTACAGTTCCTCATGATACCTAGGTAGGCTGCAAATCATCATGGTATGTAGTTACAGTTATATTGGTTTCAAATTTTGGCACGAAATCAATCAATTTTGGGGGAAGGGTCAAGTCAGTTATGTTGACCTCGGTGGAATTTGAACTCAGAAAGTAAAGACAGATGAAATGCCACTAAGCATTTTGCCCAGCATGCTTACAATTCTGCCAGCTCGCTACTTTAGTTACAGTTATATTGACAACAACTTCTTGTGGTATCTACTTATGAGTTAGGTGGACTGCACTTTATCATGGTACCTCTTTTCAGACAGACTGAAATCTATTAATGCTGTGCCAGTGGAGCACTAACAGCACCGTCCGAGCGTGATCATTGTCAGAGCTGGCTTCTGTGCCAGTGGCACGTAAATAGCGCCATTTGAGCGTGATCGTTACCAGCGTCGCCTTACTGGCACTTGTGCCGGTGGCACATTAGAAAACATTCGAGCGAGGTTGTTGCCAAACCTGCTGGACTGGCTCCTGTGCAGGTAGCATGTAAAAAACACCATTTTGAGTGTGGCTGTTGCCAGTACCGCCTGACTAGCCCTCGTGCCGGTGGCACGTAAAAGCACCCACTACACTCTCAGAGTGGTTGGCGTTAGGAAGGGCATCCAGCTGTTGAAACTCTGCCAGATCAGATTGGAGTCTGGTGCAGCCATCCAGTTCGCCAGTCCTCAGTCAAATCGTCCAACCCATGCTAGCATGGAAAGCGGACGTTAAACGATGATGATGATTATGTAGGTGGACCTTACAGTGATTAAAGTTAGAAGGGTAGCACATCCCATGGTACTTATTTATAGTCAGAAAAGCAGTTTCTTCTTACAACATCTATTTCACATTAAGATGAATTTGTTCTGTTTTGGGCCCTTAACTCCTCATAAGGTCATAGAGGTGTTATTGTAAAATATGGGTGTGCCATCAGCAATTAAAAACCTGATGGGGCCTATCCCTCTCCAGATCTGACCACAGTAAATTTCTTTTAGAAAGAGAGAAGAATCAACATCTGAACTTGACTGGTACTCTGTTGACCCCAAAAGGATGAAAGGTAAAGCTAACTTCAGTGGGATTTGAACTCAGAGTACAGAGAGCTGGAATGTGGATGAACAAAAGCAAGAATTAAGTGTATTTGGTTATGAGTAGTATACTAGTAATAGTAGTGAGAAGGCCACAAATGATGGCACCTCTCAACAGTTAGATGGTCTTGGCTACAAAGAATGAAATGTCCTTTGGTCACAAACAGCAGTGGTGGTGGTGGTGG
>NC_069003.1:25637476-25642853 GCF_001194135.2 Octopus bimaculoides
GGGGGGGGGGGGCAAGGAAGTTGGAAATCTTAATGGAAATAAAATGAAGAAACAGAAGAGAAGAGAACACGATAACATTTCACAGACAACACCAGACAAATATCAAACATGAAGAGAATGGAAGAATTTTAAACACACAATTCTACAAACCCGAGCTAGTTTGATAATCTCTCGAAAGTTATCAACCATTGATTTCACGTCATCTTTCAGGCGTTTATTGTAGGATCTGAGCAGAGCTTCTTTGCTTTGGGGTAAAACTCTTTGAGGGTGTGCCGACATAATTATATGTTCATGTGGTAATTAAGATAATCTGAGAGAAGAGGAAAAAAAAACAAAACAAAAAACAATAAATGAAATATCTGAGACGAGTCATTAAAAAAATATTATAATTAATCAAGAGCGTTGTAGAATAATGAAAGAAATGAGAAATAAGGAAAGCTTTTAACAAAGCAGAAATTTTTAAAAATCTTTGGCGCAAAGGCATATGATCCGAAGGGTAGCTGCTGCTACTAACACAGACACCGGACTACCCGAAATGGCAGTATCTATATAATAAATCAATATTTCTTTGACTGTAGTTTTCTGAAGATAGGTCTTTGTGCCTGAATTATTAAGTTTTTTTAAAAAACTTTCTGCACTATTAGAAGCTTCCCTTACTGTCAAGGTATTGGTTGCTCTCCAACAGGTTTATGGTTGAGTCTGTGGCAGTGGAAATCTCTGGCATTCTTGGCCCCTGGACCATATCCCTGCTCACTGCTATCAAAGCAGAGATGGCTGTCTGCAAGTGCAAGCCCTGTGGGGCAACACCTTTTCCATTTCGTCTGCTGGGGGCCATGAGAAGAGTTTCTTAATAAAGATATATAAACAAGAATAAATAAATAAATTTTTAAAAAATGATTAAGAATTTCTCATTTCATTCATTATTCTGCTACTCTTATAATTTATTTTTTAATTATTAATCTCATCTTAAGACATAAATCAACATCATTATTTCCTGCTTAGGAAATCACAGTACTCGGGTTGTCAAAACAATGAAGATATGGAGTGAACGAATCACTTCAGTAATAAATTACTTAAATTGATATTTTTACTTCTACTTTTAATGGTATTAAAGTTCAATAACAGAAAAATACAACTGAGGGGGTTTTTGTCCTATTTCACACTTAGGGGGTTTATTCCTAGGAGAATTTTGTCTGGATCCCAGTTTATGATTATATTCACTGGAGATAATAATAATTTGTTGGCAACTCCAGGTCTGCCCTGATATATACTTTTTCGTTTCCAGGGACTCAACGAAATAAAAATGTTTACCTTGTCAAAAGTGGAGCTGAAAGTGTTTTCTTTTGCAAAAATGTAAAAACTGTTTTCCTAGAAAATGAAATTATATTAATTCTTTAGCATTCAGATTATTCATTCTTGGTTTGTTGAATTAATCTTGCATTACCTCATAACTTCGAGATTTCAATGATGTGATTCTTTATTTTTAGAACGAGATCGCAGGACAGGTGTGAGAGGCTGAATCTAATCACTTTGAACATAAAACATAGAAATTTGGGCCTGATATTACCTGTTTAAATGCTAAAGCAGTGATTCCCAACGTGGGACATATACCCCACCGGTGGGGCCTGATGCCATAGTCAAACCCTTTAGTTTGACCGTTCTCATTAAAGGGATTCACTTTTTTTTTTATATTAGTCAATGAGGTACATTTTTGGGGGACTCAGTACTTAAAAGCGTTACCGGTAGATTCTCTAGTATTTAAATAATTGTGATAAAGTATCAAAATTAAGTTTTTTTTTTCAACCACCGGTGGGGGTATACATTTTCCTGGAACGTTGTAGTGGGGTCTGGGGTGGTGGAATAGGTTGGGAAACACTGTGCTAAGGGAATGTCTGTCAACTTAACGCGTGATTATTAAAAACATCTTTTTCCTCAAAATTATGGACTACATCTTCGCATACAATTAGTCTCATATTCAATGGAGTTTGATGCATTTTGCATTTCCTAAAGATGGTACTGAAAAATTATGGACAGATATTAGATCCTTTCATTACTTGATTTAAATAAATAAAAATGTGCATTTTTCAACCAAGGAAAACAAGTTCATTTTTGACAATGGGACCTTGGAAATGGACCATGCCCAACGATCTAGTATACTTGTGATTAAAAGCGTTCCGACTGCGATCATCCCGGCTTTCTTAAATTTAGGTATAGTATATTTAGGAGTATAATATCCAAACATGTCCTCTCTTTTTTAACGATAGTTGAATGTGATTTGGCTGCTATTTCTGCAGTCTCCTTGATGGATCACTAATCTGATTGCTTAAATGTTTCATCACAACCAATTTTGACAACCCAGGCATTATAAAATCGACAGAGTGGTCACGGATTTTATCCGTCACATAAAACAATGCTTTTAAGCTTAAGAACACGCATATAATTTATATATATATATGGGGAGAGAGAGAGAGGGGGGGGAATAAATTACTGATAGATATAAGTATATTATAAACACCGAATACTTACAAATAGTGACAACCCTCGAAGTTCAGGTCTTCTAAGGAAACACCGGTTTGTAAAGGTTTTAATGGGTTTCAAAATATTTTTGTTGTTGACATATCCGGCGGAAATGAGGATGTAGTTAGTTTCGATGTAATTATTGATAAAATAATGGTATAAGTATAAAATAATATTTTAAATAGGAAATTAAGATTATATGACGTGATTAAATTTCTAATATCTAAAATACATTCTATTAATATTATTTGCAATAATATAATAGGGCTGTTTGTAAAAATTACATATACGATATTCCTGAAATATATATATATATATATATATATATATATATATTCAAATTTAGGTTTATTTATACTAAATAATATCATGCAATAATAACTTTTATTTCATTTCTTTTTTTTAACATAATTTCTGCCTTGTAGTAATTTGTTTATACGGAAATGTGGCTTCAGAATAATCTAGTAAGGTAGCTTTATTTAATTCGGCCACCTATCGGCCTTTTTAGCTTAGGACTCATCATGGTAAGTCATCGTGTCATTTGATTGTATTTTGTAATCGCTAAACATCTATATTTATTTCAACTTTAAATCAAGCATCAAATATGTATTTTGTATCTTGTAAGAGTCTACTACATATACGAAGAGATATTTTGTAAAAAATATTGTATATTTTTGTGAATTTAATTGCAAAAAAATTTGGTAAGCTGTGCTTTTTCTTCATCCATTTTACAATTTCTCTTGTTACTTTTTATTTTAAGGTGGAGTTTAGTAATTATTGGATTAATTTTAATTATTCTAAAAGAATTACCATCTCAGAAAAAAAAAAAAAACGTTATTTGTGTGTCCTTATATAATGTGTGGCTGTATATATATATATATATATTAGAATTATGTGTGCACGTGTATATCCACTCCAGTCCTCAATGCTAATCCCTGTATATTTATGATGATATATATATATATACATATATATATATATAGTGAATGTAAAATATATTTTTATAATTCTATACTTTATAATATTTTTGAAGTTGATCAAGGCCTTGACCGAGCGGTCCATTAATTTATTCCTAAAAAATGGAAAGATTTATGTCGGCAAGATTTGAATTCAAAGCATATAGGGACGTAACTTAAATACGGAAAGTGTTTAAGTAAAAAGACAAAAATTTTTGTAAAATGTAAATCGGCAAAATATATTTATCCTAAACGCGAGAAATAAACGAATTTGAGTAGAATCAATTGTCAAGTTGCAGGTTCTGATGAGGGCTTCCCTTAGGCATTGTAGAATATCTATATCGAAAAGAAGGCCTTCCGGCGATCTTACGGTACGAGTCCTAAATATCGGCCTTTTCCGTAAAAAGTGTCTTCGGCGATCTTTACCAAAGATCGGCTCTAAAATATCTATATCGAAAAGAAGGCCTTCCCCGATGTCCATCTGTTAAATCTGTGAAGCTTTTTCAAGTGTCAATGGAAACAATTTGCTTGCCCTTTTTTGATAAGCTTTCTGATAATGTCCTTAAATATATTCACATTAAGTTTCCTGTATACACACGCACACCACACGTGTCCGGTGTTATCCTAACCGCCGAAAACGGGTGGTGTGCGTATTCTTTATCTTCGCCATCTTAAAGTAACACTTGTTAAGCAGTGGCAGGACAGCCGTGTATATACAACGGGCTTCTACACATTTTCGGAATTCACTTAGAAGGTATTAATTGGTCCGAGGCTATAGTAGTTGTCCAAGGTGTCGCACATTGGGGCTGTACTCAAAACCACATGGTTTCGAAGCGAAATTTTTAATCAGTCATACCTGCACCTATATGTGTTTGACGATATAGAGTATATAAACTAGGGCTTCCTTACTCAGTAAAACGTCTGAGCCATTGTATGACTACATGAAATCACAATGGGAGAACGTAGTCCTTGAGAACTTTGCCACAACTGGAACGCCATGAAATTTGTTCGATCAGGGCTGATGTTATATCTAACAATTTGTCTATCCTCTGAAGATTTACGGTACTTCATTATTTGATAGAAGCCAATGTTTTGTGTAGAAGAGTGGCTGGCAGCAAAAATATCCAAACACTTATTCCGCTAATTTTTTCTCTCTTAGTTCCTGGGAGAAATCAAACATTTTTATTTTTCAATATATGTCCAAGTGTGTGTGTATGGGTTACTTAAGGTCCAGTATTTATATTGTACCTCAGTTGCGGATTTAAGACAGTCGTCAGATGGATGCTTTTATCCCTCAGGGGTCGATAAAATATAAGGATCAGTCATGTGTTGTGATCTCTAGAGCTGAATAGAAGCGTGATAGGATAATTAATTCATTGATATTTTGATTTTATGTCTTGTACAATGATCTAATTAGAAATATACATTCAACGTCCGTTTTCCATGCTGGCATGGTTTGGACGAAGAGGATTCGAGTGGTAGCTTTTCTACGGCCAAATGCCCCTTATGATGCTCCCTTCCATGTTCCCAAGTAGGAAATTATTATTCTAATTATAAATTACATTATCATTTGTCATAAAGTTTGCTTCATATTAATTTACATTAGCAAGTGATTGTCTTTCCAAAGTAGTAAACATTCTCAGAAATGGTTGGAAGTTGCAAAAAATGACATGTCTTGGGTAGAAATGAAGTGCTCCATGTAGCAATGTAGAGGAGAGGGTTAATGTAGTACTGGTAGGGATAGGGAAGAAGTAAGTGATGAAAATGTTTTTCAGCAATGTACTATACTTGAGATCATTGATTTGTTCTAAACAAACAATTGACTATGATGACACTTGTTGGATATGTGATTGTCTGTGAAATCGATCCCTTGGCTGTCTGAGTCCACCTTATTTCACCTTATG
>NC_069003.1:25643246-25645566 GCF_001194135.2 Octopus bimaculoides
GCCACCGCTACAACAGAAAATAGTATTAATTGGCTTAAGAGACATGGACTTTTAAATACCCCAAAAATATGCCCCTCGTGTGGAGCTAGCATGATGGAAGTAGCCAAAAAGTTTTTTTTTTTCTAATTTGATAAATTCTACGGAAACAAACGAAGGTGGACGAGTGATAGAGAGATAGACAGACAGATAGATAGATAGCTCCGGCCAGTCAGTAGCCAAAGAAACAGATTTCAACTCAAACCAGCAGTAACATTCCTTGTTTAGATTTTTCTACTTTCGCTTCTGACAGCTAATACCATGACAGTGCCGTGCTCCATGTAGCAATGTAGAGGAGAGTACTGGTAGGGATAGGGAAGAAGTAAGTGATGAAAATGTTTTTCAGCAATGTACAATACTTGAGATCATTGATTTGTTCTAAACAAACAATTGACTATGATGACACTTGTTGGATATGTGATTGTCTGTGAAATCGATCCCTTGGCTGTCTGAGTCCACGTTATCTCACCTTATGATGCCCCCCCCCTCGTGTTCCCAAGTAGGAAATGTTTTCCGTCCTATCTAGTGAGACAAGCTCTCTAACCACACAACTATATGTGTGTAAAAAATCCGATCCTGCGGAAGGCACCTTTGAGGAGCCTGGCCGTTTCGTGGCCCTGTACCCTTGTGCAATGAAACTTATTTCTGCAAATGTGCGAAGTCCTGATGCTGATCATAGTTTAATCAATGAGCGTAGGAGCGGGGTAAATGCAGTAAAAATAAGGTGGGGTGGGGATCAGTGGGACTCCATTTCAGCAACCCTTCAGAAATTGAACGTCATTACGACACTCTCTGGGAGTTCATGGTACGAAATTCATTGTCATTGCTTCGATTTGGTTTAAAAAATGCAGTAAAAATAGGGAGTTCAGTGGGGCCCCTGGGATTAGGAGAGTTGCTGGTTTGAGTGTTGTCCTTGCACCAACGGTCTCGGAGTTAACGGACATAAAAACGTAACTGACAGAAACATCACTCAAATTTAAATTAAGATAGAGGGTAATTCTTCAGGGTTGTGTCCCTTCATTTTTTTTTTTTACACACTTGTAAACTGAACAATTAACTATATATATATATGAGGGGGTTTAGATTTAGACAAGATTTATTGGTGAAAGCAGTTGTCAAGCACATCAGGTTTTGAAATACAGAATTTTGTGATTAAATTTTCAATTAGAATTCACATTTCTTCATTTGCATCTCCTGCAGCCTAAATTCAAGAAAGGAAAAAAGAAGTTGCCACCAGTTCCTACTGTTGCTAGGAAGGTGGAACCAAAGAAAGTGGTCAACCCACTGTTTGAGAAAAGACCAAAGAACTTTGGTATTGGTGAGTAAATTTAAATTTCTGTCTTCATTTTATAATAAAGTCCAGTGCTAGCATTATTTTATGGAAGAACTTAATGTGTGAACTACAAATTTTATGGTCATATTTCCATTAACAGGTCAAATTTTGAGGAGTTTCATAGGATTTTATTTTTGGAATATCCAGTGAATAGAACTGGACGGTTCTATTTAGCCAAAGTGTTTCATCTTTCATTATCCAGTGAGTCCTTTCAATTTGTAAAACTGATTTGAGGAAAATTTAACCACTTCTAATGGATTGAATAATCATTTGAAAACAGCAATGATTCTTTCTTCCACTTCTTTCATTTCCCTCATTGTTTTCTATTCAAATATGACATCATAGTAAGATTTTCCAGGAATATTAGATTATAAATACACATAGCTTAGATTTATTTATACACATTTTGTAATTAATGTTGGCTTATTTATTTCCTTGCCATTATGCAGATCCTTAATTCAGTGTTCAATTTTATTTCTGTGGTAAAGAAATTGAGAGGTGGGCTCATGACTTCAGAAAATGTTCAGGCAATGATGGAATTAAGAATATTTGCTACATGAATATTAATGATTACAAATGTTTTTGCTGAGCCTGACCAAACTTCAAACTTTTCCTGGTTACAACGGTTTACAGTGCCCTGTTGACTGAAGTAACCTGTGGTCTTAATAGAGAAGTATTAATAAAAACAAGATTATTTTACAAACAAAATTAAATAAAAAAATTACTGGTTTTTAAAGATTATTTTAAACTGACCTCCAGTTTGTAGCAGATGAGATGTGGAAATAAAAATAAGTTTGAAAGGCTTTTTTAAAGTTTTCTCTATTTGAGAATAATTTAAAGAAAATAAAAGGTGTACACATAACCTGAATAGTTAAATAGGTTTTTGCAAGTATGGTTTTGAGTTTCATGTTACTGTGGACCTGTTTTAACTGAGCTTCAGATTGATCAATC
>NC_069003.1:25645874-25653748 GCF_001194135.2 Octopus bimaculoides
TTTATATTGCTCGAAGAGAGAAAATATTTTAAAACATGCAGTTGATGATGCCTGTAAAGCCAATTGGTGGAAGTAACACATGTTTCACCCCTATTAAATATCCTGTGTGATATATATATATATATATATATATATGAACATAGTGATACTGTAGCAGGATATTAATTCATTTCATAAGTAAATGGTTCATGAAAATGTAAAATGTCTATAAATTTTAAGTTATAGAAATTAAATTATGACTGGTTAACTCACTCTACTGATCGCCAAAAGGTTCCTGATTGCTCCAGTAATTTCTAATCTTGGGTAACTGTCTAATACCTATAATAATATTTATGGCAAAAAATGCCCGTATTTCTACGGTTGTAGGAAACCACAAGCTATCTTTTTTCCAGCTTGTTTTCATTCTGCGTAACTTTGTTTCCGCAGTGATCACTTCAAACAAGCATGTAGCAATGTAGAGGAGAGGGTTAATGTAGTACTGATAGGGAAGAAGTAAGTGATGAAAATGTATTTCAGCATTGTACAATACTTGAGATCATTGATTTGTTCTAAACAAACGATTGACTATGATGACACTTGTTGGATATGTGATTGTCTGTGAAATCGATCCCTTGGCTGTCTGAGTCCACCTTATCTCACTTCATCCCTGTGTTGATAGTGAGGGTTAGGGTCCTGTTGACTGTCTTAATCACAATTTGATAATTGTTTTGCTACCCATAGTGGCTAGCTAGTTAGCAATTTGTGCTGCACTGGGTAAATGACTGGTATAGCTCTAGCGATACTGTTGACATGTGTATAGCCTGTTATTTTTATAGACTAGTATTGGGAACTTTAGCTTTTAAGAACAAATCTTGAAATAATACTGAAAATAGTAAGCTCTAGCATTTTTGTTGTCTTTCTTTCATAGGAAGAGTGCTCTACATATGGACTATCATTTTCTACACCAGTGGTCACTTCAATTTGTCTGTGTATGTATATATGCACATACACACATCTATGTTCACTTAGTAGTAACAGTAGGCTTGATTGTATAAAATAACGATTAAAATAATTTGCCATTTGAGTCTGTTCTGTATAAGTTGAATTGTATAAAATGCTTATGATTTATTTTGTAACTGATATTTTCTGAGAAATGTAAGAAGGAAATATTTAGTTAATCTAAAGGATCACAATAATTACAAGGCATATAATTTCTCAGCTATGAGGTTTACCTTGCCCTCTCTGATATTGATGAGACATTTTTTTATACGCATTTCTGAGCTTTGAAAGAATATGCTTTTGTATTTATGTGACCCCCAATTTTATTGTCGAAGCGTTGTTACATATTTAATAGATGGGGATGTTGAAATATTAGATATTCATATCACTATGAATATCTAATAAATATATACATGTATTTATATATTATACACACACATTACAGAGGGATAAGAATTGGACTATTATAGGAATAAAATTACTCTTGAAAGTGTATGTAGCTGATAGGTTTAGATGTCTTTTCTGACACTGACTGAATGGCAATAGTTCATAGCCTTGCTTCAGGGATCTGATGTTTGAAGAGGTTTAAACTGGTTACGTTTTGGTAGTTGTTTTCTATCCCTAAACAATATTTAGGGTTTAGATAATTACAAGGACTGACACTTAAACAATTGGGAAATAGATGAAAAGCTTGGTGAGTGAGCATGGCTGGAAAGTGGGTACTAGGATAGGAGTATGTCATGTAGAAGATGCTAATATTGGTCAAAGGCAGATGAGATAAACCTGAAATGCTAAACCTTGATTAAATATGGAATACAATGGGTGAGTAGGACTCATCAACGCTAAGAACTTGTTTTGTTAGACCTCATCAGCCTAAAGTGACATGTTTACTAGAGAAGCCTATCTGTTGGACTAAGATGACAATTTCATTTAATTTTGTAGATTGGAAGAGAGCTGCACACTTGTATCCCATGATACATTTGTACGATATCTCTTCCTACATTAACTATGACAGTTGTAGGACACCGGTCATTATTTTGTGTATGAACTGGTGATAAATACCTGTTACATTCGTGTTAGATATTCAGCTTTAATATAACATTTGGCATGACCTGTCCCATTAGGAAGAGACCAAGAGAATATATCTGGAATGATTTGTCTACCATTCCAATATCTGAAACAAAGATGAACCCTTTAGTATTTAGATCAGCCATATCTAGCCCAAATATTCTACCTGTTTTATGTTCAAACCAGCTAGATCTCACCTCACACCTTCTCTTTCTGACATTGATGAGACATTTTTTTATATGCATTTCTGAGCTTCTAATGAATATCTCTCTGTAAATTCTTATTCTTAGTTAAGGCTTATGTAACTAAAATGCCCACCCCCATGTAGCTGTAGTTAACTCAAATACACTTCCCATGTGTAAATTCTGAAAAGTAGAGACTTTTGACTGAATGGGCATAATTTCATATATGGAAATGGTGCTTCTATTATGAAATTCAAGATGTATTGGTTTTATTAGTGTTCAATCTGTAGATTGAACACTAATATATCTGAGGTGTGTATATAGCTCATTGTATATCTGTATTTGTCTCTTTGACATTGTGTGATAGTTGCCACCATACTAGATGTCATTTCCAATATTTCATGAGCATATCTGGCCATGGAGAAATATTACCTTGCTTGAAATCAGGAAGGGCATTCAGCCATAGGACAGTAAACTCTGCTTGACCCATGCAAGTATGAAAAAGTGGACGTTAAAATGTGTGGAATTTTTTGTATTTATGAAGGACCTGAACGTGATTGTGTAATATGTTCAGAAATTTGTGTTTATTTTTTTAAGACAAACCCTGTCAGTTTGTTTATTGGAAAAGAGCTGCACACTTGTACCCTATGGTACATTTGTACGATATCTCTTCCTATATTAACTGTGACAGTTGTAGGACACTGGCCATTATTATCTTGTGTATGAACTGGTGATAAATGTCTGTCACATTATTTTGTGTTAGATCAATGGATATTCAAAGAATTTATTAGAATTTTTAGGTACATTTTGGACCTACCATTTTGGTATTAACACTTTAATATATTTTGGTACTGAAGATAGGGTTTTGCTTAAGTTGATGACGGCTGGTGAAGTAATAATAATGAAACCTGATTAGGAAAATTTAGTGGTTAATGGATTTCATTTTCTTGTCAAAGTAAGTAAGCATAGAGGATTGTGATTTTAAATTTTGGTATTGGTACTGTGAACAAAACAATTGATGTAAAGAGAGCTAAAAGATAAATCATTTAGAAACTACTATTAGGAGATGAATAACTGTGCTGTTTCAATTACAGAAAGATAAGGTTTTATGAAACTAGTCTTAGTTGAGGAACTCGGTTTCAGCCTGTCAATGGTATATTTAAAGTATTTTATTGACTATAGTCTACTATTGTTATACGAAGGGAGATAACTATAGTTTAACCATATTTTTAAATAATTTCTCTTGCTTTCTGTAATTTTGTTTCTCATCCCTCTGTTATATGCTTATTTCTCCGTTGGGTGCCAAATGGATGGCTTCAAAATGACTGCACCAAATCGTCCATTTGTTATTTCATTGTACCTTGTGATATAATGGAATCGTTTGAAATATCAGACTGGAGTAATTTGTTTTCCTTTGCAACATTTATGAATCTGACATAATGGTTTACTGTTTTTTAGATATTAAAATTGTAACGTTTTCCATGATATTCTACACAAATAATACTTTAGATGGCTTTTGCGAAGCATATAATTTCTCAGCTATGAGGTTTACCTTGCCCTCTCTGACATTGATGAGACATTTTTTATACGCATTTCTGAGCTTTGAAAGAATATGCTTTTGTAGTTTCTTTGTGGAGCTTAATTAGAATTAGATCTTTTGTTTCAATATATTATAACTAGAATACATTTTAAACATAAATGTTCCTTTCATAAATTTATAGAATTTCAAATCTAATAGCTAAGTTATTTAACCCTTTAGAATTTAAACCGGCCATATCCGGCCAAAAGTATTCTGCCTGTTTTGTTCAAACTGGCCAGATCTGGTCCCTCACACCAACCCTACAATATTGTTTTAAAAATTAACAGCTACCTCATCAAAATTCATAGCTACAAGGTAATGTATGATTAGTTCAAAACAATGTGGATAAAAAAAGCATTAATTTTGGAAGAATAATGCAAACACTAAAGGGTTAAATTTTGTGATATCATCTAACATGATAATATACTGAATATTGAGAAAGAAAGGAGTGGGTGTATGTGGTGAAAGCAGTATACTAGATTTTTAGTTACTATTTCAAGGTTTCTGTGATTTCCGTATAAATTAACTGTGATGACAATCGTTATTGGTATTGAATTTTCTGTGAAATATACCCCTTGGCTGTCTGAGTTACTTGAAAATATGGCAGAACAAATATTAGTGAAAAAGCAATTGTTTACTGTCAACGTAATGTGACAGACCCATTAAGGGAGTCATACTGCTGCTATTTAGCCCTAGGAAGCTAGACCGCTTCCTGTTGGCCTTGACACATTTCCTGTGTCCTTATATTTGTGAAGCTTCCTAGGGCTAAATAGCAGCAGCATGATTCCCTTATTGGGACTGTCACATTAAGTTGACAATAAACAACTGCTTTATCGTAACACTGCTGCTTATGTCTCTCTGTGAGATTTATAGTTAGATCATTTCTAAATATTAGTGAAAATCATATGAACTGAATTAGGTCTGTATATGTATTTTTTATATAGTAATAAGGTTTGACTTGCAGCTGGAAATTTTAAGGTTCTCTTGTTTGAAGAATATAAATTATAGAAATATTAACTCGCAAGTAGCTTCCAGTAATTTCTCAAACGGAATCTTGCTATCTTTGTTGTAAAATGCTGCATTTTATTAATTAGGGCACTAGTTCAATAATAGTCGATTATGTAGTTGCTTTGATATGATTTGTTATGTTAGTTTTGGGTTATCTTCTGCTTTTTTCTATACAAGTTCACTATGAAGTTATTGTTTTTTGTATAACTTATCCTCACTGTATTTGAACCTTTGCATTGTATGGTTTGTGCTGAGGCCAAGCAACAGTGGAATATGAATACCAGTTCTGAAACCTTGGCATCCTCACTGATAGGGTTGTTGATTTGGAAACTGTTCACATGATTATTCTCTTGTTTATAAAAATACCTGATTACAAATTAAACGTGGCTAAATTTCATTGTGTATTTTTCTTCAGGTCAAGATATCCAACCCAAGAGGGATCTAACACGTTTTGTAAAATGGCCCCGTTACGTGAAGATCCAAAGGCAAAGGGCTGTTCTTTATAAACGCCTCAAAGTTCCACCACCAATCAATCAGTTTAGGCAGAATCTTAGCAAAGATTTAGGTAAGTCCAGTTTTATTTTGATTTGAGAAGATATACTTGCTATGTTGAGGTTGAGGAAAATTTATGAAAATATATATAAGCAACTCTTGATTATGTAATAGGTATTTTGGTATACTTTTGATGACTTGACAAAATCGAAACACTTCAATTCGGCTGCTTCCGTGGAAGCACATGTCAACTGTTAGTTGACGAAATGGGAGAAGGAGAAGAAAGCTAATCAGTTGTACGTGTGTGCTTGTTCTTGTCTGCCTGTTCTGTTATGTATTTATGTGTTGTGGAATATAGATAACGTAATTATGCCAGCAATGTCTCATTTTAAACTTGAAGGGAAAAAATCATTACATATTTGTTCTTACCTGCTTCACGCCAAGCAGAAATATTGCAACATGCATGGAGAAAAGGAGGGACTATACAATGCATTTTATGAATTTCATAAAAAAACATTCTTGAAGTTTAAATTATACAGTATAAAGCTGCCTTCGCTATATCTATAGTGTTTTGATTTTATCGAGTTATATCAAAAGAATACCGGTATTTTTCGAAAAGGAATAAAAAAATTGTCCTGACTAGAGAGGGGTCGAAATAGCTATTACTTGGTACCTGTCCCCATGCTGCCACTGAGTACTCTTATACTACTGTAACTGACTGACCATACCGTGGTATATAACTTACAGCTAATGCAGTACCAAGCTTGATCAAGGTAAACTGTGCCCCCAGTTTACTTTTCATAAAGAAATTATTAGGATTGTGCAAGTGTATAAAAAAAGTAGTCTACATTGATAATCATGTACAAGTGTATTTACCATAGAATGTTTATAGCAGTGTTTCTTAACCTTTTGACCTTTAAAATAGTGTGTGTGTATATATATATATATAATGTTGTCCATAAATTGCAGACATCACTAAATATATCCTCAATGGTTATATTTTTTGATAACATAATAGGTTAGATAGGATGATGTCTATATTACAATAGCCAATAATATGTTGTGCATGTATAGTAATATTACAATCATGAAATTAGTATTAGCTTATCTCACTCTTTCTCATGGAACCTTGGGAAACCCTGGTTGAGAAACGCTGGTTTATAGGTTCGTATTTGTCGGTAAATCTATAAGTCCTGTAATTGAATCCACCCAGAATGTAATTAGGTTGGATTTTAGTGCAATTACTTTAATGTATTGTTTTTTTGTTCCAAATTGCAGCAACTCAGATGTTTAAACTTCTGGACAAATATCGTCCAGAAACCAAGCATCAGAAAAGAGCACGTTTAAGGGCTCGTGCCGAGAAACGAGCTGCAGGTAAAACAGATACACCAACAAAACGCCCCCCTGTTGTTAGGTCTGGAGCCAATACTGTGACCAGCCTTATAGAACAGAAAGCAGCCCAATTAGTTGTCATTGCTCATGATGTTGATCCCATTGAGGTAGGTGTTTCCCCTAACTGCATTAGGTTTATCTATATGTGCGTATGTTCCTTATGCATTCCAAAGCAAAAGATTCAGTAAGCTTTTGGCTACCAACTAAACTATTTTCATACAAAAAATTAAGATTATCATTTTTCTTTTAGTCACCTATCATAAATGACATCTTTTACCACCACAATGATGTCACATTTTCTATATGTGTTCGTGTGTTTGTTGCGTACATTAGGCTGATGACTGACAAGTATATGTGTGTAATGGTGTTTGTGTCTGTCTGTATACATACATTTTTTTGATGACTGACACAGGTAGACGCACACACGGAAAGATATGTGCTGATACTGAAAGTTATGAGTAAGTTTCATTAGAAAGTGAAAATAGCTTCACTCTTTCAATTTCAACCAAAATTACAGTATTCAATTACAAGACCAATGTGTGAATAATGAAAGTAATGTTTCTCCGAATTAGTCACATATCTGTATTATAATAAAGTTGCTTAGGTGATCTCTCATTTTGATTTGCAGAGCTGTCATGTGTGTTAATTAGCTTAACTGTTATAACTCTCCAGCATACAAGTGTTTAACTATAGGATGAGATAAGTGATGTTAAGACTTGGATAATGATGAAGTAAACATGTCAGATCCCTGCATGGTGATAATACAATCACTACCAACCGAGATCTCTGAGTCCAGTTTTAACTGTTGTGAATGATATGAGCGATTATCTTTCTTGAGCTTTGTTATAGCAACTTAACTAGATATTAAAAAAAATTTAATGCATAACTCTTTTTGGTACCAACTTACCTGAGATAGTCTCTATATAAATTTTCTGTTTAAAATTGAACTAAATTAAAATCTTTTATATGTGTTTGTGTGTTTGTTGCATACATTAGGCTGATGACTGACAAGTATATGTGTAATGGTGTTTGTGCCTGTCTGTATACGTACATTTTTTTGATGACTGACACAGACAGACTTACACAGGGAAAGATAGGCTTGAGGTGTGTGTTAATGGTATGTCTGTTATAGTATATATATATATATATATATATATATATATATATATATATAT
>NC_069003.1:25653817-25655587 GCF_001194135.2 Octopus bimaculoides
TAAAGTTGCTTAGGTGATCTTTCATTTTGATTTGCAGAGCTGTCATGTGTGTTAATTACCTTAACTGTTATAGCTCTCCACCATACAAGTGTTTAACTATAGGATGAGATAAGTGATGTTAAGACTTGGATAATGATGAAGTAAACATGTCAGATCCCTGCATGGTGATAATACAATCACTACCAACCGAGATCTCTGAGTCCAGTTTTAACTGTTGTGAATGATATGAGCGATTATCTTTCTTGAGCTTTGTTATAGTAAACTTACTAGATATTTAAAAAAATTTGTTAATGCATAACTCTTTTTGGTACCAACTTACCAAAGAGATAGTCTCTATATAAAGTAATGTTTCTCCGAATTAGTCACATCTGTATTATAATAAAGTTGCTTAGGTGATCTTTCATTTTGATTTGCAGAGCTGTCATGTGTGTTAATTACCTTAACATTTTTTTATTTATTTACTTCTGTTTTAAAGTGCAAGTGAGGAGAAAATGAAAGATGTATGTATGTGTTAATGAAATGGACGTGTGTGAGAAAGAGAGTAAGAGTGACTGAAGGGGTGTGTTATGTATATGTACATATATCAGTACATATGCATACATATTTTTCGTATGTGTGTGAGAGTGAGTGAGTGAGTGAACATATGTTGTTTAAGTGGCACATGAAAGCACGTAGGTGATGGGTGGGTGAGATGGAGGAAGGAGCATTGAGTGTTTCTTTAACAAAAATTAAACTAAAAAATATGTATCTCTCAGATTTGTAATCTCTATTTTTTCTACATAGATAAAAAAGAAATTCGAAAAGTTATTAAAACATTGCAGTGAGGATGGGGGAGAATAAAAATGCTGAAAACGTGATTTCTGGACAAAATCAAAATCGTACTAACCCCCTTTTATACGATGAAACAATACATAGTTTGTAATTCTTTTTTTAAGTACAGAAAGTACTTTTATGCAAACCCATGCAAATTGTACCCTCCCCTTCACTTTTAAACAAACAATAACTTCTATTATGCCATTAACTAATTATCAGCTGTGCCAATTTTGCCCATAAGAAAGGAACAAATAATACAATGTGTCTGTAGGTTATAACACCTGGCAACGCCGGGATGCATTGCTAGTCTATATAAATGTAATACATGGTGTATTTATCTATAAGCAGTGTTTAAATTTTTATGGTAGTCATTATAAAAATATTTAACTGTAACTGCTAACACAACTGTTATAGCTCTCCAGCATACAAGTGTTTAACTATAGGATAAGTGATGTTAAGACTTGGATAATGATGAAGTAAACCTGTCAGATCCCTGCATGGTGATAATACAATCACTACCAACCGAGATCTCTGAGTCCAGTTTTAACTGTTGTGAATGATATGAGCGATTATCTTTCTTGAGCTTTGTTATAGTAACTTACTAGATATTTAAAAAATTTATTGTTAATGCATAACTCTTTTTGGTACCAACTTACCTGAGATAGTCTAAATAAATTTTCTGTTTAAAAGTGATCTAAATTAAAATCTTTTAAATGTTAATTTATATTCCAAACATTAAGCTTAATTCATGAGTTATTTCACTAAATTTGTCGTTATTTTCTCAATGAAATATTTCACGAGTGGAAAGCACTAACATGATGGAGAGCATGATTTTTAATTAGCTGATGATAGCAATGATGAAATATATTGGATTAGATTCAAACATTTTCAATTCTACTTTGCACTCATTTTCTTTTATATTTATGTGTGTATATATATATATATATATATATATAT
>NC_069003.1:25655668-25659447 GCF_001194135.2 Octopus bimaculoides
ATATATATGAGAGAGAGCAAGAGGGGTGGGGTATTTTAATTATTTGAATAAACCTATTATAAATATTTCAATTACTCCTGTATATAAACCTACATACAACATTGTTTGAATTACTCTTGTATGTACTCCAGTACAGTTTATTGTTACCATATTTTCTATATATGGTTAGTGTTGAGTTATTTCCCTTCTAGCCAGTTTGAATTTGCTCTTATCCGAACCCATAGCTTGAAATTTTGCAAACAAAGCAAAGGATGCTTGATCCCTTAGAAAAAGTGACCAAGTCCCCCCTTCGTTATATCTATCTCAGGTAATCTCCGGTTGTTTCAGATGAAAATTGTCGAAGTGTAGTACAACAGTTTAATATTTTTCAAAAATATAGCAAGTCCCACATAAGACAGTTTTGCAAAAATACTTCTGGCTGAAAATATCATGCATAGAGTTACGATTTTATGCATCCAACAAAGTATATATGAAAGCTGAAAGTGTTGCCAATGTAAAAAGAAATGGAACGGTGAAACTATTTTTTTCGCTTTCTGAAAATGCAAGACTTTTGCATAATTATGATATACACAAACACACACTAATAGTAACAAATGATAAAGTATTTACTTCATTGTAACAGCAGTAAAGGAGTTTGAAGCTATGTTGTAAGCAAATTGGACAATGATGATGACAATTTATCAGTTACATCTCCATGGTGATATTTTATTTACTACCGAGATCTCGAGTCCAGTTGTTTGTAATGATTTTTTTTACCTTTTGGCCTATTCATTTAGGTTCATTTGAATAGTTTTGTGTGTTTTGTTAAAATTAAGGTTTTATTTTGTAAAATGTCGAATGAATAATGGAGAAATAAAGCAAGAACTTGATGACTTATACAAGATATGGTGGAGGTGGGGAATTCAGTGTGAGTGAGATAATTTGTGTTTCATATACATCATCATTGTTTAACGTTTGCCTTCCATGCTAGTGTGGGTGGGACTATATATATTTGTACACACACTTGGTTATAATTTTTCTTTGTCTCCATTAGCATACTTTGTCAACTCTGTACATACCATTATTATTATCACTTCATTTTCTTTACTATTTTTATGTTAACTATTGTTAATGTCACCTTTAAAACACATTCAGATTTGAATGGTTTTACACACACACACACACACCTACTCTACAGATGGTTGAATCAGTGACTTGTTTATTCCATGGAGGTCAATGAGTATCTTAAAGGAATGTCACAACACCAGATCCTCTTTCTTTACACTGTCACAAGAACAAAGACTGTTAGATAGAAACAATTTCTCAGATACTGAAATCGTTGTTGGCCATTTCTTTTGAAATAGTATTTTTTGTGCATTGCTGATTGTGTCTGTTGAGGAAGTGGTTAGATAAAACAATAGTTTGAATAATTCTGGTTTAAATTCACAACATACTTTGGCTTCATTTTTACTCAATTGGATCACAGTGATGCTTGAATTTCTTCAACTGAATTTTTTAAATTTGAAGACACTGACGACTTCTGAGTGATCATTTCTAATTGTATCCCCTGCTTTCCTTGTGACTTAATTCGAAATCAGATCTTGTCCTTTTAATATCTGTACAAGACTTCTTATTATTTAATATTAAAAAGTTTTCAACCAACTTTTCAGCTTGTGCTCTTTATGCCTGCACTGTGTCGTAAAACTGATGTCCCCTATTGCATTGTAAAAGGAAAGGCTCGTCTTGGCAGAGTTGTCAACACAAAGACCTGTTCATGTCTCGCCATCACCGATGTCTACCCGTGAGTATTACTCCTTCCACTTGTTTAATGTTAATTATATTTAGAACAATTTAATTAGTAAGTAAATGTCAGACAAACATTGTTAAAGATGATAGAAAAAATTCTTGATATATAATTTCCTTAATTTAGAGTAATAGGGTTGACATGGATCAGTTAATTGTACTAGTGTGAACCGGGACAACTAATTGATCAATATCAACTGTTGAGTGGAAGTATCAATATCGCCACAACAATATCAACCTATTTATAATATTAACTAAGTTTAAACCTTTCGTTACTGTATTTATTTTGTGATGCTCTGTGTTTCTTTCAATTACTTTATATATAACAAAGAATTTAGTTAAATAACTTGGTTATCATTCAGCTAGTGTTAGAAGCATAAATTGTGATTATGGTTTGGTGGAAGGTTTTAATTCAAAACTTATGCAAACAAGACCTTTGTACTCAGAGCTAGAGCTGGTTTCAGCCGGGTTGGTAACGAAAGGGCTTAAGGTGGTGAGCTGGCAGAATCGCTAGCTTATCCCTATTTCGTCCATATTTGTTTTGAGTTCAAAATAAATACCAGCTGAGCACTGGGTTGATATAATCAACCCCCAGAAATCCCCAAAGTTGCTGGCTTTGTGACAAAATTTGAGACCAGTATTAAAGTTTAAACTTTACAATACCATGATATTGCAGTGTAGATCCATGTGTTAGAGGATAACGTTGTCTATCTTGTATCTTCAAGATTTCAATGGTGTGTTTGTATATTTTTAGAATGACTTTATACTGTAGGTGTGAGAGGTTGGATCTGGTCAGTTTTAATGTAAAACAGATTGTGCTAGATCAAATGCTAAAGGGTTAATGATGACTATTTCAGTTGTTTGATGTCTGCATATACCACAATCATTTGCAAGTATAACATAATTGTGAAGTCTATAATCAAGAAGCCTAGACCATTGTATTATAAGCACAGGCTTTCACAATATTTGTAGGCGTGAGGTTATCGATAGAAGCACAGGTGGGGATTGAACCTTGTGCTTTATGATTACATATACTTTCTAATCATTCAAAACAATTGTTTGTGAAGGGTGGAATTTTATTACATGTGGTTTTATATAGTTTTCTTCAATCACCTGTATAAGTGAATTACTGAGATCTGTTAATTATAATGGTTCTTATATGTTAAAATTTCAGGGAAGACAAGTCAAATTTGAATAATTTAATCACAGCCATCAGGACAGACTTCAACGACAGGTTTGAAGAGGTCAGTTATTTGTTATTGCTCTTGTTTTTTTTTGTTTTGTTTTTTCAAATTTTTTTGCATATACATAGGATGTTAACTACTTATGCATGACAAAATTGACCAAATGTAAGAAAGAGGCACCCAACATAATGCCAGTTTGTTGCAGGGGAGAGCAACGTGAAATGAAATGTTTTGCTCAAGAACACAAGTTTGTCAACCAGTGGTTGGGGACAGACGGACACATGCACATGTATATGTGCACACGCACACACAGCCTTCTTTCAGTTTCTGCCCATCGAAACCACTCAACTTGGTTGGCCTGTGGCTGTAGAAGATACCTGACCCAAGGTGCCATGCAATGAGACTAAACTTGGATCCATGTGCTTGGGAAGCAAACATCTTAGCACACAATGATACCTGTGTGTGTGTGTATGCACATATATATATGTATATATATATATATATATATAAAACTTACACAAATGACAAGGTATAAACTTCACTATATACTTAAACTACTTGCCTATGTAATATGATTTGTAAAGGCTTTGTGTGTAATTTTACAACCTGACAATTAATGAAAGAATCAGTTATGATCTTGAATATTTATTTAAGCAGATTTTGTGACTCAGTTACTTTTTAATTATGCACTTAATCTTTTACGAAGTGGCCATTGTTTTCAGCAATACTATTTCATATTAATTATATTGTGATTTAGTTCGACATTATGTTGTTAGATTTAGAAGGTTTTGTTTACTAATTCCATTGCATGTG
>NC_069003.1:25659581-25662398 GCF_001194135.2 Octopus bimaculoides
ATACTAAAGAAAAGAATTGTCGTTTTGTTATTCTTTGTCAGAGTTGTGGACAAATGTTCATGTGTGATAAGGGCACATGTGCGGGAGAAATTCCATGGTGATAAGGCCAAGATCCCACATGGTAGCTCTACCTGCCACCAACTGTTTTAACATGAATCTCCTTAATACAGTCTTTGGTTTAAAGATACAAAACAAGGTTTTAATTAAAAGCCTTCCTATCATCAACATCATCGTTTAACGTCTGTTTTCCATGCTGGCATGGGTTGGGCGGTTTGACTGGGGATTGGCAAGCCAAGAGGCCTCATCAGCTCAAATCTGATATGGCAATGTTTCTACAGCTGGATGCCCTTCCTAATACCAACCACTCTGAGGGTGTAGTGGGTGTTTTTTATGGGAGCCAGTCAGGTGGCACTGGCAACGACCCAACATAAATGGTACTTATTGTGTTCCACAAAAAAGATATACTGCTACACGTTGGAAAGAAAGGTTGCTTCCACTTGAGTTGGTATCTGATATTGTCATTTAACTCTTGGAATTGGAGGGAAATGAGATTAAAGTATTATTGTATGATGCCAACATCAGTAATTATGAAGTTGAATGTATGTTATGTAAATTTAGATAATATGGTTGATGTATAGAGGCAGTATTAATGCAGAGGTTATATCCCCCACTTGAATGTGGGTGTACTGTTAGAACAAGCTATACTGAAGTAGAAACCTTTGCACCAAAATCCAGTATGAGTTTCTCTTTTGGTGTCTATTGCAGTATAATTTGTTCAAACAGAACATTCATGTTTAACGCTAGCGTTTAAACTGGCCATATCCAGCCAAAATAAGATTTTATCTTCAAGATAGCAAGATCTGGCCTCACAACATATGTATTCTGAAAATAAGCAATCACATCATTGAAATCTCAAAAACTTCAAGGTAATGCTTGGCTAATTTTTATCAATGTGAATAATTAAGCATTACATTTGACAAATCTGAATGCTAATGGGTTAGGTGGTGGTGGGGGATAAATAGTAAATAAAATGGATCAAATTGGGGGTAGAATTTTTTTTTTTTTGCTTGATGATTCTATATAAACTGATTTTGGTTGTGACTAGTTGTCATTGTTCCATCTGTAATTATGCATGCACAAAGTGCCAGTTCTCAATAGTGGTTGTGTTAATGTGAGATATTCATGTTTACATAAATGGTGGGGAGGGTGATGGCAAGTTGTAATACTGTTTTTTCCTTTTGCTAAAATTAGCCCCTCTAACTGCCACAATAGATTAAAACATTTAATCCAGTGACATTAACACTGTCAGGTCAGACATTAATCCTACTGCTAATGCATTATTAAATCACACTACCACTAAAGCAAATCTCCTCACACTGCTCCTAGATTTGTAATACAGATGAAGCCAAAAGATGATCTCTTTAAGACTTTAACTCCTCCTCCTCTCTTACCTTGAGGGTGATGATGGTGGTGGTGGTGTATCAGTTTATCAATTCACTTGGTTCTTATGCAAGGTCTTCGTTGCATTGAAGAAATCTTACCTGGAAGTGGTTCTCTTAATATTTCTGTCCTGGAACTTCAATAATCTCAGCAGTGAAACATCAGGTAATTGTTCATTTACATACATGTTAATGTGATGAGAATTTAAATGCACATGTGTATTATACACAATCATTTAATGTCCACTTTTCCAGGCTTCTATGGATCAGATTATATATACACATATCGTGTGTATGTATATATATATATAATATTGGGGACAAAATCCAAAATTACAGGTAAAAACTCAATTAAAATCAATTTATAAAAAATTAAAATTAAATTGAGCTTTACAGAGTAAAATATATATAAATAAATATAGTTTTAGGGAAAAGAACCAAGGTTCATGAACTCGTCGATGAAAATCCACTGTCACAGAAAAATTAATAATTAAAAGCACAATAAATGAGTGTAATATACAAAGTAAATATAAGAAAGATATTTACTAACGAATCTAAACTAACTTTTCCTTTCAAGGAAACTAAATTTGTTTCTAATTAATTTTTACAAAATTATCTCCCTTTTTATCTGCTGCCAATGATTGTTGCTGGAGTTTTTGTTTAAAAGACAATCATTTCTAACGTTGGGTATATCAGTATTCACTTGATTTACCTCGGATTAATATTTATTTCAAGGAGATTTTGGCTACTATTTCAAACAGACTTAGGAAGAACTTCTTTTAACGGGTTTGCTAATAATTCTTGATTTTTTACTCCATCCCCACCCCTCGTATAACAGTTAAAGCTGCATCCTTAAAGACTTCAGCCCCGGAAATTGCTGTACTCTTGCTGGCCCCTAATAAAGCTAGTACACCGTTCTCAGATCTAGGACGGTGATACTGCCGCTACACATATTCAAAGCCATCCAAACCAATTGATAAAAATTCCCAAAGCACATACCATAATCAGTTGTCTACGAGTGGAACACCCTGTTCATTCTCTCACCACTCCTCCAGTTATAGTACAGACTACGTCAAAACAAGGGAGACAACTCAACCAAACCGATTAAAGGTTGGAAGGGGCATAACTGCGGAGGGGGTTTGATGGGTGATGAATACGGTGACTCCAGATGTTTCAGTTATTAGACCTTAGCATTCATCATCATCATCATCGTTTAACGTCCGCTTTCCATGCTAGCATGGGTTGGACGATTTGACTGAGGACTGGTGAAACCGGATGGCAACACCAGGCTCCAGTCTGATTTGGCAGAGTTTCTACAGCTGGATGCCCTTCCTAACGCCAACCACTCAGAGAGTGTAGTGGGTGCTTTTACGTGTCA
>NC_069003.1:25664558-25667340 GCF_001194135.2 Octopus bimaculoides
CTCCTACACTGTCTTGCAACCCGAAATACCTCGAGTCTTTGGTCCTCACGGCGCAGAACATTGGCAAATCTTTCCTTATCTGCTTCCCCTCTGGCTAAATAAACCTGTCGCCTAGCCTCCCTTCTGGCACATTGGTACAATTCCCTGCTACCACCGTTCTTCCAGTCCTTCCAAGCTTGTTTCTTTTGTCTAATAGCCCTGTCTACCTCCTTGTTCCACCACCACGTTACTCTGGGTTGGGAGGGGACCTTACACCACCCACAAATCTGGTCGGTGGCTTTCAACAGGTTGTCCCGCAGAAATCTCCAATTGTCTTCCACGTTGTATGATGCTATATCCCCTTCTTCGTAGATAACAGACCTCGGAAGGAATGAGAACATTTAAATTTCTGTTCTATACAAATTGTCACAGGCGTGGCTAAGCTTGCTTTCTGACCACTTGGTTCCGGGTCCAGTTCTTGGGCAAGTGTCTTGTGTCTTATACTATAACCACGGGCCGACTAAAGTCTTATGAGTGGGTTTGGTGGACGGCAACTGAAAGAAGCCCGTCGTATCTATCTATCTATCTATCCATCTATCTGTTTGTCCCCTTTCACGACCACCATCGCTTGACAGTGTTTGCATCCCCGTAACTTAGCGGTTCAGCCAGACACCGATATAAAAAAATACTGAGGATCATTTCCGCTGTTGTTCCCTCTCTTGATTGATGGCAAAATAGGCAAGTTCTCTTCAGACTAGAAACGCGCGCGTATACACACACGTGCACGCGCGCACACACACTATACATACATCGAAATTGAGAGAGTGCAGCAGGTAAAGTCCAGGCTACCTAAGTTTCCTAGCTAGCAAATCCGCTGATGTAATAATTACTCAACGAAGTCACTCAGCTGGCTACTCACCAGGTCGAAGATACCTTAATTATATGAAGGTTACATTGCCGTTAAGGAATCCAAAGTTAACTCACCGAAGATTACAACCATCACCAATAAACTATCGTTGTTTTTTTTTTTATACATACCACGGACTGCTCGAAGCTTACAAACTTAGATCCTTGTACACACACGCACAGACATATATGTTTGTCCCACTGTTTGCATACGCAAACACAAGAGCGAGTGTGCGCGCGCACATGCACACACACACACACACACCACATGCTCATACACACATGCTCACAAAGCGGCAGCGTATGATTTGAGGTAATTTCGACATTTATTTCCAGCAAGTCAAGCGAGCACATACAAAACCACTGCTGTTTAATCATAGTCGACTCTGATTAAATCTATTCTAGTTGTGATCATCCTATCTTTTCCAAGTCATTGTGAATCTTAGACTACATAATCCAAAGTATTCTTTTTCTCTAAGACCGTAGGGAATGATACGAGGACAATTTGGCCTATAATATTTATATCATGTCATGTGACTAGGTAGCTGCACGATAATGGGTAGAGTGCTCTGCGGGATGCAGTATTTGTCTTCTATTTACGTTTTCAATACTAAAAACGACTAAATCTGTCTATCGTGAATGGCTTTAAAATATTGTGGCTCAGAGGTCAACCAAATAAATACCAGTCAAATACTAACAGTCAGGCTATATAATCAGACTATACAACAATATAACCTTCCACACAAACGGAACCTGTACATATCCATTACGGCCGATCTTACTGATCGGTTTCGCACTAGGGTTAGGATTGAAAGTTACCTCTGCTGTTCAGGTAGATGCCTGGGTGCTGGGAGGTTTTTAAAATCGATCTTTTCTCAGCCAGGCATAATCTGCACTTCCTGCTGCTATTGAAGTACGCTTTACATTTCTCCAGAATCTTCCACTTTATGCTGTAGTCGGTGGTGTTTTCCCCTCAACGACCATACGTGTTTGGTCAGGGATGTAGCGTTACGTCTCTCAAGGATATTGAAGATGGACTTGTAGTAGTTATAGCGGGCTCTGAAGGGGCCTTCAGTTGCTCCCACGTACTTTCGCACGTTTGGTTGCCCATTTGGTCCTATTCCTGTTATCTCTGCCTCGTATACGTCAGTCTACGTGTTACAGTGGTCATTCAGTGGGTATGTTGTATTACCTCTACATGAGCATCCTGCGTCTGTCTCAGGTGTGGGCCTACTTGCTAAAATCATTTTTACATTGGGTGCATAGGTAAAGGTAATTCTCAGGGTGCACCTATTAAATGTTTTGCTGAACCTATTTGTATGGGGGAAGTGTTTGTTTACTAAGCTAAGGAAAATCTTATCTGTTCGGGTTTTAACACTTAAAGTCAAGGGCGGTGTGATCCACAACACTTTCCGGTGGCACTTTCTTCTGGAGAGATCTGGCATGTAACTAATACTATCCTTTAAACCGCTGGCAGCTAGAGCCACATCGTATTACGGGGCGGCATTATAAAAAAAATTCTCTGTTTGAAGATAGGTTGGAGATTCTTCTGCAGACGCCCTTTTTACCAGGTTCTTCAAAACTATGGCTGGATGACAAGAACCTGTGTTAATATAGGATAGTTACTCATTTGCCTTCTTAAAGTGTCTACAGGCAGCGGACTCCAAATCCAGGGTCACATCAAGGAAATCCACCGTTTTCAGGTTGGTTTCTATCGTGATCTTCAGTCAAAGGGAACTCATGAAGCTGGTGAGGTCCTTTCTAAGCTTATCTAGCGTGTGGACATTTGCCCCGCTTGCCCAAGGTGCTGCACAGTGGGACTGAACCCAGGACAATGTGGTTAGGAAGCAAACTTCATACCACATAGCCGCGTCTACGCCTAAAAGTGATGAACAAC
>NC_069003.1:25667714-25669800 GCF_001194135.2 Octopus bimaculoides
ATAGTTACCGCCAAGCTAGCATGGCAGTCCAGGGAAATAGGACGAATGCTGTCGTTGATTAGCTCCAAGAGGCCATCGCCTCTAGCTAGCTATGTGACACAGAAACCTGTGTCCATTACAACCTTCCAACAGGGAAGGTCAGCAGCTTCCCCTTGCTGGTTCAACATCCACAGACTAGTTTCGGGGTATTTGCCCCTTATCAATATGGAGTAGCCGAACCCAGCAGGTGTCGAAGGTTTCTTTACCTATATTCAGTAAAATACATCCACTGGTTTTCAAAAATGAGTTGGACCTGTATTTCAAAAGTCCAGCCTTGTTGCATTCTGTGTCATGCTGAATTTTCCCGAGAACTGCATTAAGGGTACGCGTGTCTGTGGAGTACTTAGCTACTTAAACGCTAATTTTACGATCGGATCAACTCATAGTCGTAATCAACGGAGTGCCAATTCAGTTTAATTTTACAACACTTGCATTGAATTAGGTTTTAGTAAAAACACTTGCACAAGTTGTCAAGCAATGGGATCGAAGTCTGAGCTTTGTGATTGAAAAGTGAACGGCCTGATTACATCTACTTAGACACATTCACTTTCTTTCTTTCTTTTTTTCTTTCTTTCACACACACACACTTATAGACACACACCAAACACAAATACAAACACACAATACAGGCATACGCACACACGCATATATGAGTACACATACATATGTATACAAACTCTTCGCCCAGTAGAAATAACGAACATTTACTCACAGCACCAAACAGTGTTTAAATATTTCCTTTTATCACAGAATCGACGGCATGACAGTCATTATCCATTACTGGGATGTTTTATCAAATATCTCGAGTTGCTGATTTATTCAAAATCCGAAACTTTTACGACTGGAAACACAACACTTTAAGTAAATGGCTGCCAACAACACTAAACTTCTGAAATAATAAAGAAATATTATTTATATACATCTCCGTCTCTCACTCTTATTCTCTCACGCTCATTCTCTTTCTCTCTCTCTCTCTCTCTCTCTCTCTCTCTCTCTTACACACACACACATTTGTATCTATGTGCGCGTGTGTGGTGTGTATGTATATATATATATATATATATATATATATATATAATAATACAAATAATATGTGAGTATGATCATATATACGTACATACCTACATCTACATGTATATATAGATGCATATCTGGGTACAGGACGTCACAAAAAACGTGGACAAAATGAAAAACAGAACATAAACAGAGCACAGAAAACAAACAGGCCACATAGAGAATATTTCCTTCATCAGCTGCTCCTATTCTAAACTAAGCGTTTCGAAGAGTTACATATATTCTTTTATTCTTTTGCTTGTTTCAGTCATTTGACTGCGGCCATGCTAGAGCACCGCTTTGAAGGGCTTTAGTCGAACGAATCGACCCCATGACTTATTTTTTAATCGTAGTACTTATTCTATCGGTCTCTTTTGCCCAACCGCTAAGTTACGGGGACGTAAACACACCAACACTAGTTGTCAAGCGGTGATGGGGTGACAAACACAGACACAAAGACACACACACACGCACGCTCCCCCCTTCAATCAAGGGGGACAGCGTTAACAAAACTGTCGTAAGGGAGCGAAAACAAGTGTCTCAAAACACAATAATTAATAACAAATATAATTCCAATTCAACAGTCCTTCACTAACCTCTCGAACGATGCACAAACAACATTCACGAACAAGTCGGTTCAGATGATTGTAACAACGGAGAAAAAAAAAATATCAATGTTAATTTATTGCTGCATTTTGGCAAGTCTTGATCTGTATTATCAGACAATTGCGAAAAAATGTTAAAAAAAAAAAAATTCAAAACTTTGCAACGATCCGGTACAAACTCTTCATGGTGGTTCAAAACGTTGATTACTTTGTACTCAACCCGATATATCGTCAACGTATATATCCGAAAAAGAAGCATACTCTAAGGAATAGAAGAGTAATTTATTAATGTGCAGTTAAACATACAACTGCTTATAAATACATATATATATAAACACACACAAACACACACACACACACACACACACACACACACACACACACACACA
>NC_069003.1:25670082-25672554 GCF_001194135.2 Octopus bimaculoides
ATATATATGTTTATATATACATGTATATGTGTATATATATATATATACACACACACACACACACGCACACACACACACTAATAATATTTTATAAGCTTAAAGCTGATAAGCGATCAACGCACACGTACTAAAAGCCCACTTTTTTCTGTCGAGGGCTTATATGCTTCAATGTTAGATTATTTCCTGTAGTCAATACACGGTGATCGCTTATAAGCTTTAAGCTTATAAAATATTATTATTATTATTATTATTATTATTATTATTATTATTATTATTATTATTTACAAAATTGTAAAATTCGGCACCGCTTTTAGAAAACATCGCTGAAAGCGTACACACGCATACACACATACGCACACACTCACACATACATATATATGTATGTATGTATGTATGTATGTATGTGTATATACACACAGAGGAGGGGGTAGCTGAAAAGGTCTTGGCTTTAAGGGTGTTGTGAAAGGTCTTGGTGGAGGCCCAACCTACTGAGTTCTTTTACAGGGCTTAGAAAAACTGAAGGACCGCTGCAATGAGTGTGTGAATCTGAGAGGGGAATATGTTGAATTAAATCATAATTAACAATGATCCTCCTGCATTTTCTGTTACCCAAAGCCAAGAACTCTTCAGTACCCCTTATATATATATATGTATGTATGGATGGATAGATGGATGCATTGCCTTAGTTTTTAAGAATGAATATACGAAACCCTTGGTAATAACCTCAAACGACATACTTTCAGAGAGAGAGAGAGAGAAAATATGCTAATCATTTCAGTATAGTTGCTCCTGTAGAAATTCTCACGTCTTAATGCATTTGACATACATGACCTTATGTCAATAATCTGTTAAGCTAAGACATATGTGTAAGAATTATTTATAATCTTTGTTACAATGGCAGACAACACGTTCGCCCTGATACTGAAATGGAGATAAGTACTTCAGTGGATCTGTTTCTATCAAACCTTCACTGACCTCGCGTGTATCAGTAAAGCTAAGACATGTCTAGAAGCAATCGTAATGCTTATAGATATATCTTAGTATTAACATGTGTCTTAAGTGTTAAGCTGCGTTTATATGTTAAGATGTCTTTACAAGCATTAAGTCTTATGCATTGAAATGTGTTCATATGCATTAAGATGTGTCAACACGTATTAATAGATTAGTTTATATGCATTAAGACATACTTTAAGTATTTTGTTTATACGTATACGTATTAAAGTACGTTATAAGTGTTAAGATGTGTATTTAAGTATTGGTTTCAAATTTTAGCACAAGGCTAGCAATTTTGAGGAAGAGGGTAAATCGATTACATCGATCTCCAGTGCTCCACTGGTACTTATTTTACCGAGCCCGAAAGGATGAAAGGAAAAATTGACTTTGGTGGAATTTGAGCTTAGAACATAAAGACAGGTGAAATGCTTTGTCCGACGTATTAACGATTCTTATTTTTTTATTCCCCCACAAGGGGCTACACACAGAGGGGACAAACAAAGACAGACAAACGGATTAAGTCGATTACATCGACCCCAGTGTGTAACTGGTACTTATTTAATCGACCCCGAAAGGATGAAAGGCAAAGTCGACTTCGGCGGAATTTGAACTCAGAACGTAGCGGCAGACGAAATACCGCTAAGCATTTCGCCCGGCGTGTTAACGCTTCTGCCAGCTCACCGCCCTAAATGCGCGTTATAGTATCAAAATTTGTTTTAAATACAAAGATGTGTTTATATATAATAGTGTTTAAATGTATTTGCAAGTATTAAAAAATGTATTGTGATGTATTCCAATCTTATCTTTCAGTCGGTGGTTCTCCTTATAATCTTCTGTTTTTCAAATCTTTCAGATGCTGTCAACATGGCGGTTCTCCATCTCAAGCACTTGAACATCAACGTTCATGAAACACCCTAACTTCAATAGAATGACAAAAAGGTATTATTACAGTGTTAGACATTTCTGTATTGCGATATTCTCATAGTAGTGGTAGTGATGTATTGTGATTTAACTAAAACAAAGGTTCACAGTCATTTAAAAAAAAATCTATGAACCCTTTTGATTACTATTTTATTCTAGTGGACCCTCATAGCCATTCGGTGTTTAAAAACTAGTTTTACAGAAACTCCTTTCAAAATTCCTTTTCTGTTTTTCTCCCATTAACTTGTGTAGGTTGAACTATGGTAAAATGTTAGAGAAAGAAACTTCGCTGTTTCTTGCAATATATACCAAAACATACGTCCAAAGCAAAAAAATTTTTTGTGGGGCCTTTGAAATGTTTTCATGTTCCCCTGTTTACTATTTTGTTGCGTGAACCCCTAAAAATCATACATGGACTCTCACGGGCCATATGGACCCTGGTTGAGAACCAATGAACTAAAACGAGTTCTTTTTCTCGGGATTCAAGTTGCCGTGAGCACCAGGCAAACATTTAATGATCACAATGGCCTTCTATATGTATGCATATATATATATATA
>NC_069003.1:25673307-25676911 GCF_001194135.2 Octopus bimaculoides
TGTGTGTGTGTGTGTGTGTGTGTGTGTGTGTGTGCTTGTTTGAGTGTATGTTAATCTCTTCCTTTATACCTCTAAATCATGTTTTTGTCTTGTGTTTCTAAGGAGATTCTCTTTGTTGGACAATGGATGAAAACGAAGGGATCACTGTGGACGTGGAGTCTGGGGTGGAGCACGTGAAAGAGATGTGGAGATGTCTTGGTATTGGACAGAAGGGTTACCTGACCGTGTCCGAGCTTGGCACTGTCTGTAGACATATTGGCATGGAAGATATGCAAGACTGGGTAAGTAGTACGCTGCTCATTTTCCATTCTTGTAAGCTTGTATTTTTAAACTGATTTACAACCTTTTAGTTGTGTGTGTGTGTGTGTATAATACACACACACACACACACACACACACACACACACACACACACACACACACACACACACACACACACACACACACACACACACATATATATATATATATATAAAACAATAATAAATGAGTATATGCATATATACGTACAGGTATGTGCATACCTACGTCTACCTGTATATATAGGTGCATATCTGGGTACAGGACATTGCAAACAAAACGTAGATAAGAAAATAATAATAACCAGAGTACAGAAAACACACAAGCCACATAGAGAACATTTTCCTTCATCAGCTACCCCCGTTTATATATATATATGTACATATGTATGTATACGTATATATTTATGTAAACACGCGTTGACATATAAACAAACCCTATCCCTCTATCCCTTCTCTCTCTCTTTCTCGTTCAGATGAATTCAATAATCCATTGAGCTAAATCTGTTTAATATAGATTAACTGTGATTGATAATCCCTTATCATGCCAGCCATATTGACATTAAGTTTGGGTGTGGTCACTCAGTCAATATCTATGGTGGCAGTGGCGGTGGTGATGGGGTTGAACCAAATTTCGGTACTTCGGCTTTAGTTGTAGTGTTGTTGTTGTTGTTGTTGTGGAATCCCGGGTCGATACTGATTGAGAAGACCCGTGATCAGAGATACACCAGTCGTGATATATCCTGTCTTTTTAAATCTGCGTTAAGACTGCATTATTCATTGTGGCATTCCCGTTTTTACGACAACTTGGTGTAATTTTGGGAGATTTGGGTGTTATTTCTAGTGACCACGTTGACACTTTCTTGCTCCCTAGTTGACTCATGCTGTTGTTAACATCAGGTCAACCACGATCAAGCACATATATGATCAATAACATTCCTTCTATGTTTTGGCATTGTATATTTAGGACCACAATATCCAACATGTTCTTCCTGCTTTAGAGATATTTGTGTGATTCTAGGAGTGTTAGGTTGCTATTTCTAACAGGTTGAGTAACGTAGAGAAACTCACTTATTGTCCTGAAGGGACTGATATATGAAGCGAAGTTTGGCTACTATCTCCAGGAGGTGGAGACACTGCATACAGGCTCTGAATCTAGCTTAAGAGAAGTCTAGCTGCTGTTACTAGAAGATCATAAGACCACATGGTGGGCTGGTTTAGTTACCACGAAGATGGCTCCTTGTTGACTTACGAATTCTTCTCATTGGTCGATTTGTTGTTGCTGTTGTTGGTGTTGTTAAACCCCAGGTCGGCCCTGATTTAGTCAAAGGCGTCCCAATCACGACTGTTTTACCTTTCTCAGGAAAACTCTACTTTGAAGGAATTTTGGCAACAATACCAGCAGGTCTAGTAAGCACACAAAGGTCCACTCATTAGTTCAGGGAACCGGTTGAACTCGATGCGGCTGCTGTTGCTTATGTAACACTCATCAATGTTACCTTGCTGTCTGTCAACTCAAAAAGACAAACAGGAAGTGTAGATAGTATTACGACACCAAGGGGCAGGAGCTTTGTGAGATTAACCGTGAGCAGAAAAAAAAAATGATATCTTTGCCTCCGGAAGAATAGCTGTGTTGTTGTTGTTTTTATTGGTGCTAGCCATCTGCAGGTCGATCTGTACTAGGATAATTAAAACCGATAAATCGTTCTTTCGTAACACAATCTTTTGTAACATAACATAAAGCAGTTGACAGTTGTGAATATGCCGATAAATCAGATGTTTCATCAACATAAATAGCAACGGATGTAACCTCATTAAGTTCATTTTGTATTTCATACAACATAACCTTTTGAATTGCATCGATCAAGTCGTTTTGAATTCTGTTTGAGAGGTAGAAGCTGTGTCTACGAGATGGCTTGCGAATTTTTCGTAGATGGCTTGCCAATTTTTCGTCATATTTACTGATTAAATATAAGAGTTCTTTATAATTTCCACGATTATTATATTCTTCAGATTCAAAATGACCCCAAAATGATAATTCCTGACAACCTAAAAAAAAAAATAACTAAATCGATCAATCGTTACAGAATGGATCTATTTCGTCTAACTTCCTCATTATGATGTTGTATGCTCTGTTTTTTTTTTTACACGCATCTAGTTGTAAGTCTACACGAATATTCCCAAATGTTTTAAGATCTATCAAGGATTTTATATATATGCGGTGAATAAATTGTCGTATAAATTACGCAAAAATGAAAATAACACTGATATCTCATTTTAACCGATATATTTACCAAAATTACATAAAAATATCTTGAAATACTAAAAAGTAAATTTATTCAATAAGATCGCTATTGGCTTCAATCACGGTCTCCAGGCGATTTTGGAATCTCCTGTAACTCTTCTGGACGGTGTCCTTGTTTAAGTTGGTGAATGCTGCCATAATCTTTGTCTTCAGTTCATCTTTGGTGTTACAAGGAGTTTTGTTGGTCTTTCGTTCAACTGTGCCCCACACATAATAATGAAGGGGGTTGCAGTCTGGGGTGGGGGTTAGGTAGCCAAATGTTAGGGGTGATGTGGTCACAGAAATTGTCTGACAGCTATGACTGGGTTTTCCTGTTTGTGGTGCAGTCCTGTCGCTAGACATAGGGTCTTCCAGCATCCACTCTCTTGACCCAGGGCAGCACAACCTCCTCCAGGTACTTGATGTAAGCCTCTGTGTTGAGTCTGAGGCCGCGAGGGAAGATGAATGGAGGCATAACATCGCCATCACTAGTGATCATTCCAAACACCATGATGTTGACTGGATGCTTGATTTTTATCACTCTCGGTACATGTTTTGGGGACACAGCAAGCCAACGGTTGTTCTGTGTGTTCACCATCTGATCCTGGCTGAAATTTTTCCCGTCTGAGAAAAACCAAAGCATGTTCGGTTGGAAGGGATGCTTGAGTTCGTTCGAAAACTTCGTAGCGTGGTCTTTCCTCTTCTCCTTAATGGTTTGGGATTAAAATTTGCCCTCTCTCATCTTGTATGAGGAATACCGAATGTCTTCATTCACTATCTGTCTGATAAGAAACTCAGACACTGTCATGTCGTTTCCAAATTTCTGGCAGAGTGAATTGCGTCATGATGCTATTTTTCTACAGACGGTGCCCAACTGACCCTACCATACTGTGTAGTCGACAAAATCAAAAACAAACAATGCACATGCACAAAATTAAAAAATATAAAATGGCGACAATTTACCCATCGCACCCTGTGCGCGCGCGTGTGTGTGTGTATATATATATATATATATATATAT
>NC_069003.1:25680511-25686663 GCF_001194135.2 Octopus bimaculoides
TTATGTGTGTGTGTATGTATGTATGTATGTATGTATATATATATATATATATTATGAATATATGTCTGGGTAAACACACACACACACACACACACACACAATGTGTATGTATGTATACATTTATGTATATATGTATATATATGTATATATGTATGTATATGTATATATGTGTATATATGTATGTATATGTATATATGTATGTATTTATGCGTGTGTATGTATGTATGTATGTATGTATGTATGTATGTATGTATGTATATATTATGTAGTTATAAATTAGGTTTCAGGAAAAGGAGAAGAAACTCCCACCCGTGGTACATTGGTAAGAGAGGGAGAAAGAAAGAGAGAGAGAGAGAGAGAGAGAGAGAGAGAGAGTGAGAGAGAGGGGAGAGAGGTGTATGTGTGTGTAGAAATATAAACACACACACACACACACACACACATATATATACTCTATGCAAGTACTACGACAGCAGGTGTGTAAAACACACACACACACATACACCCACACATATAGACACATACACATATATGTATGTATACTATTATACTTGCTATATACCTTCATACATACACATACAGATATAGACATGCACAAATACTCTCCCTCTCCCCCCTCTCTCTCTGTCTCTCACACACACACTCATACACATACATGCACATGCACACATACACTTGGCTACCCGTTTATCTAAAATGAAAGAAGGAGGTCACTCTACATTAGAGACACACCCACCCAGAAAGATAGGTAGATAGAGAGTGAAATATATATAGAGTGAGAGAGAGAGAGAGGTAGATAGGTAGAGAGAAGCAGACAGATAGACAAAGCGAGGGTGTTGAACGAGTGAGAGTGTGAGTGAGAGCGAGCGAGGGGTAGAAAGAGTAAGAGACTACCCTGGTATAATATATATAAATTTGCATGCGCAATAGCAACAGAGGCGATAGCAGCTGCAACAACAACAAGAACTACAACACTTGTGGGTGCACCATCAAAAATTATAATATTACTACAACAGCTGTTGTTGTTGTTGTTGTTGTTGTGGTTGTGGTGTATGTATGGTGGCGGTGATGAGGGGGTGGTGGTGGTGTAGTATGTGTTGAATATATTATAATAATAATACTACACTAACCGATGTCGTATGCATTGCTAGCGACTACAGATACTTATGCAAAAGTACGTTAAAAGCTAAACCCAGTCAAAGCAAAAACCGCCGCCACCACCACCACCGCTGCAGACACCACCACCGCCGCCATCACAGTTTTTATAAAACCCTGTCTGTGTTACCCCCCACCCCACCACCTGTACCAGTCTGTTAAAACGTTAACAGCACCACCACCTCCCCGTCACAACCACCACCACCACTAACTACAACTACTATTATTACTATTAACTGCGTTATTATTATTATTATTATTATTATTATTATTATTATTATTATTATTATTATTATTATTATTATTATTCTCTTTTCAAGTCGTCGTCGTCGTAGTAGTATTTTGTTAAGGTTTTCTCCGTTCGTTGACCTTGTGGTTGGTAAAGAAAGCAGCCATTAGTAATTTATTAGGTCAACGTCTTCATTGCCGCCGCCGCCGCCGCTGTCGCAGCCGCTGCAACCATTGCAGCCACCGCCGCCACCACCACCACCACCACCACTAAATTCGGGCACCTATGCGATCGCTTCAACCTGCTAGACACAACAGCTAAAAAATCTCCCTCATATATGCCATTACAGTCTAAGAAAAAAAAAAAGAAAAAAAAGGAATAGGACCCATTAAATAACGTGGCCCTTAGATCCCTGTACATAGGGATGGTCACGGTTGGAATGCTTTTGATTCAGAGATCTGCTTAACCCCCTCCCCCGCCACCGTCTCTACCACGACTATTATCTAATTACAGACTAGACACCACTCTCTCCCTCACCTCCGTCTCGCCATTAAAAGAAAAACATGGACGCTACCGCCACCCTCAACTATTGCGTCATCGTCCTCCCCTTACTCTGTCTACCTTTCTTCTCTCACTCCCTCACTCTGCATAACTTTATTGCTTTTCGTCCTTATCCTTTGTTGTCTCCCTTTCTCCCCCCCTCTCTCTATATCATTCATGAATTCATATTTCTTTCTCCTCTCTCCGTCATAAATCTTTATGTTTCCCTTTCCCCCTCTCTCACATATTTCTGTTTCGCTCTCCCACTCTCTTTCCTCTCTATACATTTTACTTTCCACTCATACCTTTACCTCATTCTTCCTTCAATTCCGTCTCCCACCGCCTTCGTTTCTAACTTCTATTCTATTCTTACTCTTTCTATTCACTTACTCTCTGCCATCTCGCTATTTCTCTCTCTCTCACTCCTACCCTAACACTATTCCTTACTCTTTCTCTCTCCCCTTTACCTGAAATTCTTATGCTCAAAGTGGCAAGCGACACCAGATACTTTGGCCAAAAATGTCGCTTTTGCTGCTGCTGATTGTCTGTCTGTCTGTCCAATTTGTCTGTCTTGGTCTTCGTGGCAGTTATATACTTCCCTTCTTTCTATAAGTGTGTCTGAAACAGTCTCCATATCTATCTATCTATCTATCTATCTATCTATCTATCTATCTATCTATCTATCTATCCTGTCTGTCGGAAAAGAATCCTTGATAAACAACCCCTCCCCACCCAGTCATGTTGCCGGAATTAATAATTATAATAACAATAATGTTGTAGTTGTTGTTGGTGCTATGTCGTCAAATAGGCGGCTACTTCCGCAATTAATCAGCTGAACTATGTAAACACACAACAGAGAAGAATAAACAAGTAACTTGTTAATTTATTTAATTAACCAAAATACAACAACACATTAATTAAATAGATACAAAATATAAAATTTAGAAAAAAAGAAATCTAAAGAAAAATGATTGATGTAAACGACATAGTATATAATAATAATAATAATAATAATAATAATAATAATAATAACTTTCAATACAGTAACCATAAGAGCATCACAGCAAACCACAGCACATACCCAAGGCACACAGAGCTGCGCTCGGTAGTGAAGTGAAAGCACGTTATAAAAATAAAACTACTGAACAATAATAATAATAATAATACTTTCTACTATAGACACAAAGCCTGAAATTTGGAGGAGGGGGATAGTCGATTACATCGATTCCAGTGTTCAAATGGTACTTATTTTATCAGTCATGAAAGGATAAAAGGCAAAGTCGACCTCGGTGGAATCCGAACTCAGAACGTAAAGACGAGCGAAATATCGTTAAGTATTACTTCCAGCGTGCTAACGATTCTGCCAGCTCGCCGCCTTAATAATAACAATGATGATGATGTTGATAATGATGATGATGATTTCTTTTATTAGCCACAGAGGCATAGACATGGGAAGCATCACAAAGATAGAAAACAATTTGTGTGAGGATTTACATAAAGGATTGGGAGAAAGAAATGGAAAAGACAGTGAAATGCGATAAAAGTATAATATATAGTATCCAAAGTATGTCATAACATGAATGATGCAGTCCTCCGATAATATTAATAATAATGTAGTTAAAAACCAGAAAAAAGAAGCAAGATTATTTGACTGGTGAGAAAAGGCTTCCAAACATAGGTGCAGGCACAGAAGGAATGCAAGAAAAGACATGAGAACCTAAGGAGAATAATCCACCGGGAAGTATATTTGCCACTTAAATGCGGCTAACCCCCAAAGAGCGAATGTTACTGTAGCTTGTAGCCCCAGGTGAACATCTCCTCCAGCTGGCTATTGACACACTTTCTGTGCCCTGTCGGTATTTGCAAAGGGAAGTCATCCTTCCTTTCGTCGATCTGACGTGATACGTACGGACCCGGGTTTCTGGGTATTTACCCTTCGTCAGTGTACGACAATCACCGATCTTCGATGCGAAGGGCTTCCAATGCAAATACATATATTTTTTTTGCAGTGACGAAAATTCACTGATCTCAAAAAAGTGTAAACAAGCAATAATAAATCTCTGAACGGGGTATAACTACTAACAGCACGATAACGTGAAGTATATTTGCCACTTAAATGCGGCTAACCCCTAAGGGCGAATGCTACTGTAGCGTGTAGCCCCAGAAGAACATCTCCTCCAGCTGGCTATTGACACATTCACGTTGCCGTGCTGCTTCCAGTTATACCTCGTTCAGAGATTTATTATTAATCCACTGGGAGTTATGTACAAAGCTAGAATTTGACCATATCGGTAAGGGTAGTGAAGTGCGAGAAAGTAAGAAATATAAGGGATTGTAGAATTTTAACATTCAGACTTTTAGAATAATAGAAACTAGGCCTGATTTCGCAGTAGCAGATAAAGAGGACTGGAAAGTGCCAAGTAATTGGTAGCTACCTCTCGCCCCATTTTTGGGTGAGACTAGCCAATCATCTTGTAACTTTCCTCAGTTCTTGTTCACCTGGAGTTCCGGACCAAACCAGACCCCAAGCAACCTAACCGGTCCTTCTGTCAAGCGCACCACGACGCTGTCGGGTGGCATGGACCTGTCTCCCTCTAGATGTTGAGCTGCAGGCTCACCGACTCCTACTGGTTAATCTTTACTCCTGTCTCCGTCTCGTACTCGCTTAGGGTTGTGTCGGTCACATTTCACAATCCCCAAAATTGAGAAAGTCAATATGAGAAGTGTGGAGAAAATAGTAAAGTACCAGGACCTAGCCATTGAGTTACAGAGGCTATGAAAGTGTGGGTAAAATGTATCCCTGTAGTTTTAGATGCATTAAGAACTATTCCTAAAGATTTGAACAGTTGGATTGAGGAAATAGGCATAAAACCTAGTTTAGTGCAACTCCAGAAAACAGTGTTATTAGGGATAGCTAGGGTATTTAGGAAGGGTCTTGTCATTTAAGTTTACTTGTAGCCTGTTGTTAGGGATTTTCCCCAACAGTCTAACCTGTTGTTCATAAATGAAGTAATAATAGTCTTTTTATTGGCCACAAGAGCCACGCACAGAAACAAAAGTACGATATAGCATAAAGAACAAGGGGTTTACATATAGCACGTGTAAACAGAAAAAAAACCCAATCTCTCTCTCTCTCTTTATATATATATATATATATATATATATATATATATATATATATATATATATATATGCATGCACACGCATGATTGGCTTTTGTCAGTTTCTACTAAATCACTCGTACAACCAGATTATATGTGGGTATTTTAGGTGCAGTCATTAGGGTGTTAACTTCGCGAGCATTAGGGCGGGGTTTCCATTCTTGTTTCGATTGACGCGTTGTGACTTTGGGAAAAGAAACATGATTTTTGTATTGCTGTAGTCTCCTCAACTGAATTGAATATCGTTGTTTGAGCGACTAAAAGTTGTTTCTTCAGCGAGCATTCATTGATTACCCGAGAAATGGTAATTGTATACTCTTACTGCCGTATTGATCAGCAGACAAATGATGATTGTATACAGTTACTGTTTTATTGATCATTATTAATTGATACGTATTGATAGATATTGGTTGTTTTTTGTGTTACAGGAAGTCACGTGATTTGGAATAAAAAAGATGTGAATAGAATCAGGTTCAGGGGGATAACTTGCTATGTGTATGTACTTGTGTATATATGTCTGTATGTGTATATGTCTGTATGTGTATATGTGTGTGTGTGTGTGTGTGAGTGTGTATACGCCTGGGTATGTATGTGCTTATGCGTGTGTGCGCTTATGTGTATATACGCCAGTGTGTGTGTGTGTATGTGTGTGTGTGTATGTGTGTGTGTGTGTGTGCACGTGTATGTGTATGCGTATGTGTGTGTGTGTGAATGTGCGTTGATTTTTAAATGGTCTAGTACTGAATATTTCATGTGTTATCGTACTGTATACAGGCACACACAGGCAAGCACGGTGCACATACATATGTATACGAATATATATATATATATAAATCAAAAAAAGCAACACAGATTTTAAAGGTTATTGCAGTACGCACGTTTCATGCTACTCCATTTATTTAAGTAATGCGAGCATTACATTAAATGCAAAATGTAGAGCAATCTTGAGCTGCACAAGAATATAGAAAATTACAGCAGAATGGACATATTACTAATTGTGGTAACATTTAAAATCTAAGTGGGAAGAAGAATACATAAAAATCCATTTTGACGTAGCCAAGGCTAGC
>NC_069003.1:25689111-25689950 GCF_001194135.2 Octopus bimaculoides
GCTATTTCTAAATTTTCAGTATGTTGGAGAAGCAACTCAATGCTAATCCCTGTATATTTATGATGATAAATGGTATATATATAAATATATATATATATATAAATATATATATATATATATATATATATACTGAGGGTGATAAATTGAATATTAATTTCAATTTAAAACCAGTGGTCTAGCATATTAAAAAATCTGATAATTCAGAAAAATTGTATTACATGCGTATAAGAAGGGATGACCACTACGTGGAGATCCAATATGCTAGAAAGAGTTCATCAACGACCCAACCACAAAGAAAAATAATGCTCTCCAGTAAAAAATTCAGCAAACACCAGAGCATTGGCGGGCAAGACAAAATGAAAAATATACAAAATAAAGAATTGTGTACCGGTTTCGCAATCAACTTTACGTAAGTAAAAAAGTTTTGAGTTCAAATACCGCAGCGGTCGACGTTGCCTCTCATCCTTTCGAGGTCGATAAAATAAGTACCAGTTGAACACTGGGGTCGATGTAATCGACTCATTCCATCCTCCAAAATTGCTGCCCTTGTGGCAAGATTTGAAACCATTATTATTATTATTATTTTATGTTTGACTTTTGCTTTGCATTTGTACAAGTTGGATCCAAGTCTAACCCAGAGACCTCAAGAGTCAACAAGCTAGAAGTTCATGTAGGTGTTATGCCTAGGGTACCATATATTTGGATTTGTACATAGTGTTGTTCTAGAGAATATTTAAGAAACCATAAGAAAATTATGTGTTTGTTTTAAAATTTGAGATCACATAGACAGTATTTTACGTAGGATATGGGCAGTTCCCATGAGCACTATCTTTTGAACT
>NC_069003.1:25690811-25691425 GCF_001194135.2 Octopus bimaculoides
TATATATATATGGCAGTAAGAAAATGGAGGAGAATATGCGGTATCCATCGACTTGCAGACAGTGTATTCCATTGAATTAATTTGTTTATTTTGTAACTAAAATGTCAAAAACCACAATATACAGATGCTTATGACATACCATGTCATATTAACATTTAAGGTTACAAATATAAAGTATATTTACCAATTGGAGAATATACAGAAACTTACAGCTGTTTTGGCCTAGCGTTGGCATGCCCTATTCTATCTCTATAGCTCCTGTGTGCCGGAGTAACCCTCCCAGCAGTATATTGGATAGATACTATCCCTTAGTGGGTTGAATCCTCAACCCCTAACTCTCTTGCATTATATATATATACTTTATTTAAAAGCAGCAGAAATATAACAAAAAAAAACTGTTACTCGGAATTTCACGTTCCCATTCATCGGACAGTTTTGTTAGAAATTTCCAACAAATTTCAAACAAATTTCTAACAAAACTGTCCGATGAATGGGAACGTGAAATTCCGAGTAACAGTTTTTTTTTTGTTATATTTCTGCTGCTTTTAAATAAAGTATATATATATAATGCAAGAGAGTTAGGGGTTGAGGATTCAACCCACTAAGGGATAGTA
>NC_069003.1:25692749-25695429 GCF_001194135.2 Octopus bimaculoides
AAATAAAAGAAAATAAAATTTTATTGATTTTTATTTCATACTAGAAACATGAAAACTGTGACTGTTTGTATACAGCACGGATATCATTTAAAAATGCAATAAGGAGATTTTGCTCATTTGATCTTAAAATCTTCCAACAAATAAAATCTAAATTAGATTGAAATGTTTGCTATGGAACACTTCTCATTTTTTTTTTGTGAAGATGAATTTTAGCTTCTAGCCACGACCGTTCAATGTTCTGCGTATGTGTTCCATCTTGACAATTAACATAGCTTTGCTGTTGGTTGACGTTGAAATCGATGTAATACCTATTTAGATTCGAATATGCCGGCCATTCATCTGGGTGGTGTAGATCACAAACTATACCATTTGAACTAATGTAGATTACACGCTATACCAGAAACGCGTGTAGATCACACACTACACCGGCACCAAGATTTGTTTGCTATTTAGTTCTGGTAGACCGAGTTACCCAATAGAGGCTAATGTAGTCGTTGTTTAAGTTAGTTGACTTTGCCGTTCATCCTGTCGCGATCGATAAAATAAGTATCAGATGAACATCGGGGTCGATGTAATCGCCTTATCTCCGTTCCGAAATTGCTGGCTTTGTGCTAAAATTTGAAGTCAATATGAAATGAACGTGCAAAGGCGGTAAGCTGGCAGAAACGTTAGCATTCCGGGCGAAATGCTTGGCGGTATTTCGTCTGCCACTGCGTTCTGAGTTCAAATTCCGCCGAGGTCGACTTTGCCTTTCATCCTTTCGCGGTCGATAAATTAAGTACCAGTTACGTACTGGGGTCGATATAATCGACTTGATCCGTTTGTCTGTCCTTGTTTGTCCCCTCTGTGTGTAGCCCCTTGTGGGCAGTAAAGAAATAGGTATTTCGTCTGCCGTTACGTTCTGAGTTCAAATTCCGCCGAGGTCGACTTTACCTTTCATCCTTTCGGGGTCGATAAATTAAGTACCAGTTACACACTGGGGTCGATGTAATCGACTTAACCCCTTTGTCTGTCCATGTTTGTCCCCTCTATGCTAAGCCCCTTGTGGGCAATAAAGAAATGAGAATCGTTAGCACACCGGGAAAAATGTTTGGCAGTATTTCGTCTGTCTTTACGTTCTGAGTTCAAATTCCGCCGAAATCGACATTGCCTTTCATCCTTTCGGGATTGAAAAAGTAAGTACCAGTTGAACCCTGGGATCAATGTAATCGACTTAGCCCCCCCACGAAATTGCTGGTCTTGTGCCAAAATTTGAAATCAGATGTGTGTGTGTACATGCGCGCGCTCGCGTGTTTGTGTGTTTTTGCGTATGCTTCTAAATGTGAAGGTTTATGAGCATTTAGGCTTGTGGTTGGGGCGTTACTTTTGCGGTCATAAAATCCTGTGTTTGATTCATAAACCGAGGGGCGTGTTACATCCTTGAACAAAGGGCTTCATTTCACGTTACACCTGTCTATTCAGCTCAAATGAGGACTTGATGAGTACCAGCTGAAGTACTGCCCTCTTTCCCTCTACCTGATATACACCCACAATGTTTTATTGGGTTAAGGGAAGGACAAGAGGTGGGGGTCTATGTCTGCCCATGACTACAAAGGCACTTAAAACAATGGGTGAAAGCATGGCACATATTACAAAGTCACGCTCGCATGCAAGAGACGTCTATTGTTGGTATATATACTACATAAAGGTGTATATAGGTGCTTGAGTACATCTATATGTTGCTGACTGCATATGTTTATATGTTTGTATGTGTACACACACACATGTATGAGTGTGTGTGTATGTGTGTGTGTGTGTGTGTGCATGCGTGCGTGTGTACGTATAAATGTGATATATATCTCACCATAATCATTCCTCTTTACTTTTCAAATTTGTTTCTGTTAGATTCATTAAAAGTGATGATTTAGTGGAATTATGGGAAAGCTACGGGATTACAAATGCTGTCGACGTTCTCAAGGTAAATATGTCTACATTCTGCATTACAGATTTATATATACATATTCTATCACCAGCGTCACATACACACACACACACACACACACACACACACACACACACACGCACGCACGCACGCACGCACGCACGTACACACACATACACACACACACACTGAATTGCGTGTAAATTATGCAAATTTTCAAACATGAAATTTATGAAATATATGCGAATTTAGAAATATATGACATTTATGAAATGTATGCAAATTTGGAAATATGCATAATGTTATTTAAATGTGTTTAATATATATATATATGAAAACTGTGTATGTATTAACAAAAAAACTTAAGAAGGTTATCAAAAACTCAGAATACATAAAAATCGTAGATTTTGAAAGATAAAACGGTATTCTGAGATGTGTGCCAAATATGAAATTTATATGAAACATGAATTTCTAAAACGCCAGCCTTAAATTAAAAATCATGAAATCTGTATAACGCATGAAATGTGACTGGATTATAAAATATAAGTAAATAATTTTCAAGCAATTAGTTAACATGATCTTGTTTCAGTCATTAGACTACGGCCATGCTGGGGCACCGCCTTGAAGGGTTTTGCCGAACGAATCGACCCCAGTACTTATTTATTTTTTTTAAAGCCAAATACTTATTCTATGGGTCACTTTTGCCGAACCGCTAACGTACGGGTACAGAAACACATCAACACCGGTTGTCGAGCGGTG
>NC_069003.1:25695558-25699238 GCF_001194135.2 Octopus bimaculoides
ACACACACACACACACACACACACACACACATATATACACATTAGGCTTCTTTCAGTTTCCGTCTACCAAATCCACTTACAAGGCTTTGGTCGGCCCGAGGCTATAGTGGAAGATACCTGCCCAAGGTGCCACGCAGTGGGACTGAACCCGGAGTCATGAGGTTGAGGAGCAAACTTCTCAGCACACAGCCAATTAAAATGTTAAATGTTATAGAAATGGAGATAAATTATAACTTATTTACAAACTATGAAATCTGTGCAAATCATGAAATGTATGCATTGAATGAGCAGTTACTGTAATGTTCTTTTCGTTTTTATTGATGTCAGGCATATAACATCGAGATGGACAGAGAACTAAGTCACACCAAGTTAGCTGCCGTACTTGAAGATGAGTTGCTGTTTACTGCTGATCATAGTCCCAAGTTACAGGCCGCCATTATCACCTGTCTCCAGGAATGCAAAAATCTGAGGTGAGATGTTCCTTAACAGATTGTTGGTTTCATACGTGTCTGTTTGCTTCTATTTATAGTACAGAAAGTCCAAATATCTGCTGCATGTTGGAGTGTGTCCGTGCGCGCGCATGAGCATGCATGCTGCAGTAAAAAATTACTAGAGTGAATATTGCGAGTGAATATTGTCAAAGTAAAAGCTACCCCGGTCTGTTAATATTGTCTCAATTAAGAAGGCGGCGAGCTGGCAGAAACGTTAGCACGCCGGGCGAAATGCGTAGCGGTATTTCGTCTGCCGTTACGTTCTGAGTTCAAATTCCGCCGAGGTCGACTTTGCCTTTCATCCTTTCGGGGTCGATAAATTAAGTACCAGTTACGCACTGGGGTCGACGTAATCGACTTAATCCCTTTGTCTGTCCTTGTTTGTTCCCTCTATGTTTAGTCCCTTGTGGACAATAAAGAAATAAGGAACGTTAGCACGCCGGGCGAAATGCTTAGCGGGATTTCGTCCGTCTTTACGTTCTGAGTTCAAATTCCGCTGAGGTCGACTTTGCCTTTCATCCTTTCAGGGTAGATAAAATAAGTACCAGTTGAGCACTGGGATCCATATAATCGACTTATCCCTTCCCCTGAACTTGTGGCTTTGAGCCAAAATTTGAACCAATAGTGCCTTTATCAATGTTATCTAAAAGTTACTTTAGTCAATTTTTTTACCAGTATTGCTTTAGTCAAGATACTTCACCAGTCAATCGTTCCTCGGCAATAGTTGCTTCAATTGATGCTAATTTCGTCTGTGAAATTTGCTTCAATATTTCTTTTGCTCTAAGCTATTGTTACTTCAGTAAATGCTGCTCCAGTCAATGTTGCTCCAACCAAAATTGCTTCAAAGTTGCTCGCATCAATTCAATTCCAGGCAATGATTTAACAGTGATTTACTTCAATATTCTGTGGTTGCTTTAATGTTTAAATTATCGTCTCTCTCTCTCTCTCTCTCTCTCTCTTTGTCTCTCCCTCTCTGTCTTTGTCTCTCTCTCTCTCTCTTTGTCTCTCTCTCTCTATCTCTCTCTTTATCTCTCTCTATCTCTAATTATGCTTATCAATAATATTTCAACTATCGTTACCTCAACGTGTTACCGTGGTTTATCTCTCAACAGGTGTCTACTGGAAGAAGCATCTCAGGAGAAAGATCGTCTCATTATTGGTCTGCGGGAATCGAACATACGCAGTCAGATCTTGGCTGAAGAAGATGATGAGAGACATGCCGCTTTAGAGAAAACTCTGCAACATAGACTACAGTGAGTTCCAACTTTGGCTTCAACACCACGCCTTCCTATTGTTTCATTCTCCACTTTTCAATAAAATCCCATTCATTATATGTATCATCATCAAAGTCTTGTTGTTGTTGATATTGACAATGGTTGGTGACAACGAAGTCGATGGTAAAGACGACGTCGACGACGACGACGACGATGATGATGATGATGTGTGACGACGACGATTATGATGAAGAGCTTGGCGATGCTGCTGCTGTTGATGATAAAAGATGATGATAATGACGATGATAATGATGATTTTGATGATAGTTATGATTTTAGTGGTGGTGATGATGATGATGTTGATAAAAGTGAATGATGACGATGACGACGCCAACCATGATGACGACGACGGCGGCGACACTCTTGTATCGAAAACAAGACAGCGATTCTTGGCGGTTGACTCGCAAATTACGTTTATCGACTTCTCGTCCCGGTGGGACGGAGACGTTATGACGATTGTGTTTGATCTGTATCTACGTTGTAACAGAAAGACGACCTCTAGCACTTGTTGCACGAGATGTAACCTTAAAAAATTACACGTTTTATTGCAAAGCCAACGCACCGAAATTAAACTACTTACATCAAATGAACACGTAATCTGATTACAATACTCGCAAAATCACTTTATAGTCTTATTGTATTTGTCACCTAATAATACATTTGTCTTTCTAATATATTATATCATAAAACACACACACACACACACACACACACACACACACACACACACACACACACACACACACACACACACACACACACACACACACACACACACACACACACACCACCACACACACACACACATATATAACTTGTATGATATATCGTGGTTTCAAGTAATATCTTTATATTAAATTTTGGGCAACTTTTAAGCCAATATTGGTACCATTTATTTATGCAAATTCCTGGTGGGGTAGAAAGATAGGTTGTTTCAGATGCACCACTTAACCCGAGTTCTAGGCTACCAACAATATCGGATTACAAGGTAATATTAAAATTCTTCAGAAGTAGAAAATCCTGGTTTCACGACGCTAAAACCATTGTGTGAGTTTAGAGCGCACTTTTGATGCAAATCTGAAGAAGAGCCGTTCTAATGCTTAAACTGCAAATATTGCATAAACGTTTACTTGGATCTTGTAGGTGGACTGGTGTTGAGAGCAGAGTTACTACACAAACAGTTGTAACTGGTCATTAAAGATGTGTTAAGACCTTTCTTTGCTTTCTTATGTGGATTATGCGTGCGTGTGCGTGTGTGTGTGTGTATACAGATATATATATATATGGATGTGTTTTGTGTACAGGTCAGTGGAAGGTTTTTACCAGGAGCAAATCAAGAACTTAAAAGAAGAACTGAAAAAAGATCGAGAGGAACGAATGGATATGATAGACGAACATGACACAATGATAGAAAAGATGAACAACTCCTATGAAGAAGATAACAAGAAGTTAAAGGAAACCTTGGTTGCTACACAAGAGGTTAGATGTTTCATTCATGCATTTTACAGGCTTAAACTATCCACATTTATTCATGTAGTCATGTGGAATTAGATGTTTTGTTCAGACCACGAGTTTTTTGTTTGTCTCGAGGCTTCTATATGTCAATATAATTTAACATATTCATTCGCAAGATACTTTGTCTTGATGCTGTTGTAATTAATACCGTACAGTCATCCTTTTACCATTATTTCAATGAAGTGTGACTGTCACAATCTTGTTTACTCATCTGGGGCTTGGTTGCCAAATAAGATCCAGTTGCAGACGAGCTGTTACAAGCAGGAATTTGTAGAAACGTACTTTCTAACTACTACTACTACTACTACTACTACTACTACTACTACTACTACTACTACTACTACTGCGCTGCTGCTACTAATATTACAATTAATGCTGCTGTTGCTACTACTACTACTAC
>NC_069003.1:25699248-25699685 GCF_001194135.2 Octopus bimaculoides
CCACTACTACTACTACTACTACTACTACTACTACTACTACTACTACTACTACTACTACTACTACTACAGCAATGATTTTTAAAAATAGAATTGTTGCTTTTTTGTATGTTTACGGGTTTGTGTCTGTTTTGTAGGATTTGCGCCAAACTCAAGCGGAACTCAACGAATCACGGGAAAGATTGAGAGACATGGAAAAACAGAAGCATAAACTCCAATACCAGCTGAGTGTGGAGAAGCTGAAGACTGGTGGCAAGAAATCAGTAAGTTGGATGCATGTACATGATTACCTACCTACCTACCTGCCTACCTACCTGCCTACCTACCTGCCTACCTACCTACCTGCCTGCCTGCCTACCTACCTACCTACCTACCTACCTGTTTGCCTACCTACCTACCTGGTTGCCTACCTACCTACCTACCTACCTACCTACCTACCT
>NC_069003.1:25700099-25700846 GCF_001194135.2 Octopus bimaculoides
CATACGTACAAACATACATACATAAATACAAAATACATGCATGGAGTGGCTGTGTGGTAAGTAGCTTGCTTACCAACCACATGGTTCCGGGTTCAGTTCCACTGTGTAGCACCTTGGGCAAGTGTCTTCTACTATAGCCTCGGGCCGACCAAAGCCTTGTCTGCCTGTCTGCCTGCCTGTCTGTCTGTCCGTCCATCTGTCTGTCCGTCCGTCTGTCTGTCTGTCTCTCTGTCTCTCTCTCTCCCTCTCTCTCAAATCCCACACTATTTATTGAAAAAAACAAAAAATCAAAAAAAAAAAACGGAAGCCATTAACAAGTTCCTTTGGGTTCTATTATTCTAAAGTGATATTATTCTAAAGTGTTTCTTTTATTTTTTTTTTGTTTGACAGTTTTCGGAACAGAAGGAATTAATGCAAGTCACCAGTGATGCACACAGTTTGATGCGACAGCAAATCTCGCAGCTTCAAGAAGAGAACAAGGTAATTCCTAAGATAAATGACACCAAACTTTAGAAGTTTGTTATTAATTTTATCCGATTAATTCTTATTTCTATATTACCCACAAGGGGCTAAACCAAGAGGGGACAAACAAGGACAGACAAACGGATTAAGTAGATTACATCGACCCCAGTGCGTAACTGATATTTAATTTATCGACCCCGAAAAAATGAAAGGCAAAGTCGACCTTGGCGGAATTTGAACTCAGAACTTAGCGGCAGACGAAATACTGCTAAGCATTTCGCCCGA
>NC_069003.1:25701385-25702843 GCF_001194135.2 Octopus bimaculoides
CTTTATAATAATAATAATAATAATAATAATAATAATAATAATAATCCTTTCTGCTATACGCACAAGGCCTGAAATTTGGTGGGAGGGGATAAGTTTTTATTACATGAACCACAGTACTCAAATGATTCTAATTTATCGACCTCGAAAGGATGAAAGGCAAGGTCGACCTCGGCGGAATTTGAACTCAGAACTTAGCGGCAGACGAAATACTGCTAAGCATTTCGCCCGACGTGCTAGCGATTCTGCCAGCTCGCCTCCTTATCACAACAACAACAACAATAATAATAATAATAACAACAACAACAACAACAACAACAACAACAACAATAATAATAACGATAATAATAATAATAACAATAATAATAATAATAGTAATAATAATGCTAGTGCTTTCTTGTCAGATATTAGGAGATCGCCTTGAGGAATTGAGTCCACAGAACAGACGCCCAAATCATCGAAACATCACTGGGAAGAACTTGGCCAGAAGCATGAGCTTGCGTGAGCAGTCATTGGGAGAAATGTTCCCAGGTTCAATCGACATCTTGAACAGGATACCCCTTCGTGGGACAGGTCAGTATATCCCTCCACATGATTCACACTATGAAAATAGTTCTTAATACTTCAAGGCAACATCATATCTGCAGATTGCCTCAAGTACAATATGTAAACATATAATACCTATGTATACATATGGCGATTGCAACTTTTAATAAATGTCGTTATGAGAATACGTCTGGTTTTGGTCAAACAGACCTTAGTGCAAACGTTACAAACATTTCGAAGCAGAAAATTCACTGGGATTGAAATTAAGTCTTGTTTACGAAGAGCTCGTTTCAAGATGGATTTTTCGATTCTCTGTGCTTCAAATGCTTTACAAACATTATAGATCACTTCTTTCCAAACCGATCGATCTTCCATCAACTGCTCCCAGTTTTCAACATTTATCCTAAGAGCCTTAAGGTCGCATTTGATAGCATCCCTAAAACGTTTCTTAGATTTATGTCTTAGACGTTTATTACGTCGTTGCAACTCTCCTACTCCCCGTAAAACAATTGCTTGTGTAACCTGTATTCTACTAAAGTGTCTAGCCCAATGCATCTGAAGATGTGAACGAAGAGAATTATTAGATGCATTAGTGGAGGCGCAATGGCCCAGTGGTTAGGGCAGCGGACTCGCGATCGTAGGATCGCGGTTTCGATTCCCAGACCGGGCGTTGTGAGTGTTTATTGAGCGAAAACACCTAATAGCTCCACGAGGCTCCGGCAGGGGATGGTGGCGAACCCTGCTGTACTCGTTCACCACAACTTTCTCTCACGCTTACTTCCTGTTTCTGTTGTGCCTGTATTTCAAAGAGCCAGCCTTGTCACATTGTGTCACGCTGAATATCCCCGAGAACTACGTTAAGGGTATATGTGTCTGTGGAGTGCTCAGCCACTTGCACGTTAATTTCACGAGCAG
>NC_069003.1:25703395-25707919 GCF_001194135.2 Octopus bimaculoides
ACACACACACACACACACACACACACACACATATATATATATATATATATATATATATATATATATATATATATACATACGTGCATAATACACATAGATACATACATAGATACATACATACATACATGCATGTATACTTAAAGACAGACACATACGCATACATAGATATATACATGCAGCAAGTATTGAATACCTAACCCAGGAGCTGGTCACTAGTTCATTGTCTTTATTCATTGATCTACTTCTTCATTTTAACACCTGTTTTACCCATGTTGCAGATCGCGATGAGTTTAGCCAGATGCAGCGAGAACTGAAGCAACTGAAAAAGAACATCGAGATCGAACATAAAGAAATCGAACACGCTTACCTGATAGAAATTGCTCAGATCGAGGAAAGACATAGCTATGAGATGGCAGAAACTTTGAAGCAGGCTACCAAAGAAAAGGTAAGACTTTGTTTGTTTGCTTTTTTGTTGTTGTTTAGCCCAAGGTTAGTCCTGGTTGAACAAACCTATGATTAGAAATAGTAAAAGTCTGTAACAATTCAGACAACTTCATCTTAGAAACACTTATTAGGGCGTTGATTTGACGGTAGAATGGCAGAATCGATAAAGCTTCCGAAAAATATCATTGTAGTGTTTATTCTGAGCTTTTCGTTCTGAGTTCAAATCCTACCAAAGTCAGCTTTGTCCTTCATTCCTTTGGGGGGGGGGGTCAAAGAAGTTAAGTAACCGCCGAACCACTACTCTTATAATAGTCTTTAAATGAGGTACAAAGGTAACAATTTGTGGGGATAGAGAACAGCCGATTATGTAGACCCCAGTACTTTACTGGTATTTCTATTTCATCAATCCAATATTACATTGCTACTTTATGCTGTCGGCCGTAGAGGAATGAAAGGCAGAATTGATAACGACGGATTTGAACTCAGCACGTAAAGAACCAAAACACGTAATTCAATGCATTTAGTCTGACGCTCTTACAATTTTGCGAATCCACTGCTCCAATAATAATAATAATAATAATGGTGATGATGATGATGATGATAATGATAATAATAATAATAATAATAATAATAATAATATTTTTTAAAAAAGGATTGACGTAACTCTTCACGAAGGTAAATAGTCAAAACGAAAATAATAATAGTAATAATAATAATAATAATAATAATCCTTTCATATTTTTGAAAGGATTGAAAAGTTGGGTTTTGAGTTGCTGGGACAACCTGCATACAGTCCAGATCTTGCCCCTTCCAAGTATCACCTCTTTAGACCACTCTAACATCCTTTACGAGCTCGTCATTTTGCTACGGACGAAGAAGCGAAGCACAAGAAGTGGGGCGTAAATGGTTGTGCGCAAGCTTGTAGACCACTTCAAGAAGTGCATGGAAAGGCATGGAGACTATGACGAAAAATAATGTAATTGTTCAATTCCTGCTTTTGTTTTGATAAATTAGAGATAAGTGTGCGTATAATTTTTTGAGTTACTTTCATATAATAATTAATTGCATCAAAATTGTATTATCAGGAAAAATTGCTGGAAGAGCAGGCCAAACGACAACAGGAACGTCTCGCTAAACTGGAGAAAGAGTTACAGACTCAGTTTGCTATTGAGAAACAAGATCTTTTATTGAAACACGAATCTGAGAAAAATCTTCTTGAGCAGAAACTGGCTGAGGACAAGATCCGTTTGACAGAAATGTAAGCACTGTTTCACTTTTACACAACATGATTGAGTGAACACACATACGCATATCTTTCAATATATACGAGGCGGTGCCGTAAAGTACCCTGTTTTGGGTAAAAGAAAATACTGGGAGATGAGATAATTATGATTTTATTCAACATATTCTCTTCCCAAATTCACACACTTATTGCAGAAGCCCTACAGTTTTTTCTAAGCCCTGTAAAAGAACTCGGAAGGTTGGGCCTCCAACCAGGCCTTTCGCGACACTCTTAAAACCAGGAACTTTTCAGCACTCCCTTGCCTGTGTATATATATATATATATATATATATATATATATATATAGACACATGCGCTTGCATATATATACACACACATACAAGCACACATATACACATATATACACACATCTACTCATATAGACATACACACATACACACATCCAAGAACATGCACACACACACATACTCATATCTACATAAGTGTACACACTCAAACATTGTTTAGACTCAGATTGACTCTAATAGAGCAGACCTTTCAGCTATGGCCACTATTCTACATCAATATATCCTTCTATCGGCGCCAGGCAACTATATTCAGGTTACTCCTTGTCCGTATTGTCTGTCGTTAGGTTTCACCCTAGGTTAATCATGATAGCGCAGACTATCTTAAAGGCCCTCCAAATAGGACCAGCCGGTTTTTTTTTAGAGATATCTACAGCTACATTGTCTCAATGTATCTTTCTTTTCTTTAAGACCATAGGTTGTGATTCGAGGGCTATTCGGCTGATATTTCTAGCAATTTTGAAAGACCATGTTGAGGTCTATAATTTGAAAGACCATGTTGAGGTCTATATAGAACTGCAATAAACATAGAATTGTCTGATATGTTATCTATAAAATATAGAAGTATAATACTACTAGTTACTCATCATACGATGGGTAAATTTGGAAGTATACGTTTGCCAGCCATCTGTCTATCTATCTATCTATCTATCTATCTATCTATCTATCTATCTATCTATCTATCTATCTATCTATCTATCTATGAGTAAGGAATGTATTTAGGGAGGAATTCACTTTGAGATTTCGTTTTATGGTAGGGAGATTTCAGAGGGTAAAGTGTTTAGTTACGGTTCAGGAGTTTACAATAGAGCGGCACTGTACCAGAAAATATGACAAAAACTTTTGAAGATATAAATATAAAAGATACCACGAAACTAAAATGGCTGCCATTTAATAAAACAAGTATGTCTCCTCTCTAGGCACCAGCTCTGGAACCAATACCCCAATTGGCTACCGTGGCTGCTTTTGCTAAGTAGCTTATTTGTCTATGTTGTCTTTACGGATCCTCCTAGATGAACAGTAAGTACAAATTACGCAATAGCAACAGTAAAAAAAACAATAAAAAATACACTTCTCTTAAAAAAATAAACACTGAAAAATACACCTCTCTTATTAAAAAAACAATAAAAAGAAATGAATGAAACTGTGTAATAATAATCGCTTGCTTTTCACCACATACTGTAGTGCGCTCATAATTACTGCTTTATATCTTATAAGGGGTAGGTGAGAGGGTTTGGTGAGAATAAACTCTGGTTGTATATAATTCTCATTCCTTTCCCGACTTCACGTGTGTCAGCGATTCAAAATAAGTGGGTTGGTTTTAGACCGAAATATTTCGTAGCGCTGGTCCTTTAGCCCTTTGACTCCAGACCCTCACAACAAATGTAAACTGCCTACACACACACACACACACACACACACACACACACACACACACACACACACACACACACACACACACACACACACATCCTCTTTATGTACGAAGCACTCTTATCTGTATTCATACCTTGCACTCTATGGTTGCTTAGAATCGTTAGCACGTTTTCTGTTCCTCTGGCAAGAGCTATATTGTTGGTGCTTTTGTAGGCGCTGTGGTGGTGGTCGTAGTCAGCGCCTCTGTTGTTGTTGACATTGTTTGTCTCTCGTGTAGTTGTTGTTGGTGGTGGTGTTTTTGCTGGAGTCCTATTTGCTTTCTTTTCTTGGGGCTGCTTGTGTTGTTTGTTGGGGGTTGTTTCAGTTGTTGTGGTGTGGGTGGTGCTTGTATCAAGAGGATAGTGCCCTCCTCCTGTTTTAGTTGTGGGAAGAAGGCTTTCAGGTGCTTATTCTGTCCGCATTGATGATATCTTGGCCTTCTTCTCTCAACAGTGACGGTCAGCATAGTGCCATCTGGAAGGCTGAGTTGGTCAGGAATTTGTTCCAAAACGTCTTGGTTTATTTGGACCATTATTTACAATTCCTGACCATTCCAGTTATTTTTCTGATTTTCTCCTCCAAGTTGAGAAGGACGGCCGTGAAGTATGCATTTAGATAAAAGACATAAATCTTATTATTTATAAGCTTTGCTTGTAGATAATGCAGACTAGGTAAAAATATCTCATTGTTCTTTTATATAAACAGAAAAATAATTACAATGTTATATTTTCTCATATGCTATGGCTTTCAGATAATTAACATTTATGTACGTTATGTATATTTGCTATCAATACATAAGTAAGGATGGTTAATGATAACAGTAATGCGTATGCATGCATGCATGCATGTATGTATGTATGTATGTATGTATGTATGTATGTATGTATGTATGTGTGTGTATATATATATATATATATATATATATATACATATACACACACATGCATAGATATTTTATTAATATTTTATTAATGAATGTCATCAAATATAAATAATACGTGTATACGTATATACATACATATATACATAAGTACATACATACATATATGAAAAAACTACATCTCTTATAATGATATT
>NC_069003.1:25708487-25710509 GCF_001194135.2 Octopus bimaculoides
TGTGTGTGCGTGTGTGTGTGTATACTTATACATACATACATACATATTTTTATAATGTGGTTTCTGTATATGTCGCCTTAGTTTTCTGCACTAATACAGTGTGTTATATAGTACCACGGAATGGGGTAGACATCAATTGTCTCCATTTGATCTATTCCCAAATACTTTGCCAACAATTATAACCAATCCAAAACAACTCTTAACGAAGTTTTCAACAATTTCCCGTGACTCCACGAACTCACGAACGACACCTTTCGACTTCCTGCGATTTCTCATCTCTTATTCTTTTTTTATTGGCCACACAGGGCCTAACGTCCCCGTACCTCAGCTTCGGGTGGCCAATGTTTCTCTGCCCTTTTCGGAGAGCTTGTCGCAGGGCAGAGAAACATTAGCTGCTCGGAGCTGAGGTACGGGGACGTGTGCAGGAGGGACATGAAGGCACTTGCCATCAACACCAATTCCTGGGAGGATCTCGCAGCCGACCGAACCAGCTGGAGAGGCACTCTTCACAAACAACTGAGGACCGGCGAAGAGAATCTGAGGGTGGCGGCAGCTGAAAATCGAGCCCGCAGAAAAGAAACGACAGCCAACAGACCGGATTCAACGTATAGGTGAGACCTCTGCAAACAAGACTGCCACTCTTGCATCGGTCTCTACAGCCACAGGAGGCGTTGCAAAAACGGAATAGACAACTCAACGAACGGATGACATCATCCATGGTCAGTCATGACCGACGGAGGCCTAAAAAAGAAGGACCTAACAAAGAGGGGGCAGCACATGGTGGGAACAGAAAAAAGAAAAAACGGATGGAAAGGATGAATTAGATAAAATGGTAAATGAAATGAAGCCTTTCGGCCCCACCTCCAAGCGACTTCATTGAACTTGTTAATATAACTTCTTTTAAAAACATTATTTGTAACAGTTTAAAACACTATCTGTAACAGCTAACTTTCATATTTCATTTTTAAAGATAGCTTACTCGTTCTGGTACTGTGCTGGTGTCCATTTTCTTGACCCAGTGCTAATGCGTAAATGGACTTATTCTTTTGTATGTTGGGTCTTCCATACTTTAAAAATCTTTTTATAAAAGTGAAAGGATTTTGTCTATTTATTTATTTCGACTGTCCACCTGCGATGGTGACTAAATTGACTAGGAGCACTGTACACGATGAATATCCAGTACCAAACAATCTTAATCTCCATATTTAAACTGCATTAAAATTCGGCAAGCTTACCTTTACCCCATAACGAAGATGTTCTGGTGGAGATGAAAACGGAGACTGGCTGGTGTCAGATACATCGTTGCTGGAGACGAGTTGTGCGTGTGGTCAGTGGCGAGTGCCAAAGACCTAGAACAGTCGAGAACTGCCGTACTTATAGGAAATAATGGGCTCCCAGAAGCTGGTGATTAATTTCCCGAGTAAGGAAAAATATACTGTTGTGCTAACACGATTGGACAGCTGGAAGCCGACCAATACAAACAACAGGTTCGTTTAATCACGAGGTCATGTGACCGCTGGAACGAAAAGACCTCGTGGAGCCAAAATAGTGGGTATTTAAGCCTAGATGAGTCAAAGTGAAAGCATCTCACACAATGACAGTGTAAATCGCTTCTACTACAACCTATTTTGAGTTACTTAAAAGGTGGTGTTCCCTTCCTTCTCTTCTATTTGTTGATACCGTTGTTTCACTTTAAGGATGCTTATTTACCCATCCATTATGATATTTCGACTGTTGTCCATTGTTTCAAATACGTTTTAGCATTGTCGTTCTAGCCTTTTTTTTTAAACAGTCACATATGATTCGTCCCAAAGAATCAACCTTTAAATAAGAGTTTTGCTTCCACTAGCGAAAGCTATACGTATCTTTCAGAAAGCTCCACACCAATTTAATTTTATGCGGCATTCGTTGTTACTTTATGCGCAGGCTATGTGGGAAGACAGAATAAAGGGGCTTTTTTTAGCTTATCTCTCCGAAAAAATAGCTCCCTTTCCTGTTGAGAAAAATAAACTCGCAGAGGGG
>NC_069003.1:25711125-25712382 GCF_001194135.2 Octopus bimaculoides
TATATATATATATATATATATATATGAATATATGTATGTATGTACATGTATACAATGTGTGGTGCAAAGTAAACCGTTTTTTTGCAACATGCCGAAGTGGTTACTGTAATAATGTGCTAGTTGTAAACAGATATTTTTCTTTTTCTCTGTGGACAGAACAAATGGATGAAACTGATCAGTTTCAAACCTTATTTGATTTCCATCAGAGATAAAATACCATTTGATCGGCACACAGAAATATATGAAACCAAAAATAATATATATTACTACTAAACAAAGTTGACTTTGTTCGGCTGATTAGTACGAGTGATATAAACAAGATTTTGTTGCTGTATTCTTCAACGTATCCATTTAATTAGACACCAACACGACACCAATTTTCCGCTACACCAGTGGTGTGAAACGAGATAAACTTATTCGTACAGTTTAGCTACCCGAGTTGGGATAAATTGAGTCAGTTTCGCTGCCTTTCAAGCTCATCAAGACTAATTTATCCTTCTCCTTCCTGAGATATCGAGACAAAGTTGTAGATGGTTACTTATTTAAATGTAAACAATTACGTAATCAGACAAAAATTCGTTTACATAATGGCCAGTATATGATGAACTTCTATTGATTGCAACAATTGGATTCACACATTTTACTGATTTTCAAGCAATCAGTTTTATATATGCAACAACTCTGTATTTATGTATGGTTATAAACTTAACCTCCCACCCACCAAAAGAAAAAAAAAACCGTTGAAGAAACATTGATAAAACAAAACACTATTTGATGTAGTCAAAACATTATTATAAACGACGATCTGTAGTTTGTCGTATTTGATAGTCGAAGAGAGAGAGAGAGAGGATTAAGAGTTAAAAATGGCGTTATCTAAAGAAATGTTTAGAATTTTCATTTCAAAACCTGGCAAGTAGTTTTTAGTAATTTGGTAAGGCAAAAACTGGTAACGTTTATTTTAATTTATGATGAATAAGAGATATCAGTTCTCAATGTTGAGTCGCCTCACATATTCACCCAAGTTCGAAAAAAATTGAAATATTTTTCTTATCAATAAGAATACAAAACAAAGAAACAAAGAGAGAGACAGAGAGAGCGAGCGAGAAAGATAGATAGATAGATAGATAGATAGATAGAGAGATAGAGAGAGAGAGAGAGAGAGAGACAGAGATAGATAGATAGATAGAGAGAGAGAGAGAGAAAATACTATTTAATAGAGACAAAATTGAATAAATCCATAATAGAAAAACCTTTTAG
>NC_069003.1:25712736-25714613 GCF_001194135.2 Octopus bimaculoides
TCCCCTTCTTTTTTTCTTTCCTTGACATCATATAAGCACATCTACACACACGCATACATACACGCATTTACATATATATATATATATATATATATATATATATATATATGCGTGTTTGTGTGTGTGTATCTATGTATATAGAAATCTATTCATGTATACACACAGATACACACAGATACACACACAGATACATACATACATGGCTGTATATATTTATTCATAACATAAATTTGCCTTGTCTCTAATAATTTTCATCGGGTGGTTTAGCTTGTACCATTATGTAAATGACTTTGCGTCTGGTTACACAATTGTTCCTATTTAAATATGTAGCCTCGTGCTGCTTTCTCTCGATATGTTGAGACGGATGTGATAATCAGTTATTTCAGATTAAACAATGAAAGTTTCAATGCAGCTTTTATTTCTGCTTTCCAATTCAATCTATTTCCTTTTGCATTCTATTTCCCAACATTTTCTTATTCTTTTTCTCTTTTCCCTTTTAAACACCTTCTGTCACTTATCTATCTATCTATCTATCTATCTATCTATCTATCTATCTATCTATCTATCTATCTATCTATCTGTCTATCTGTCTGTCTGTCTGTCTGTCTGTCTGTCTATTATTTTCCTCACTCTCTATCCTGTTGTCTGTCTATTTCTTCTCCTCTCTGCCCCAGCCTCTGTATCTATTTTCCCATTTCTTCGTCTCTCTCTCTCTCTCTTCTGCCCCGCACCCCTCTCTATATCAAATGCTCTCCTCCTCCTCTTTCCCCCTACTCTCTCCCTCAAACCTTTCCTCTACCTCCACCCTAGTGTAATCTTGGTTCTATTATTGTTGTAGGTTACGTTCTGAATATATGGAAGATTTACAAAGGAAGATTCGTGAGCTAGAAAGATGTTTCAACAACGAACGAGAGCAATGGAAGAAACTCGGTTGGCCTGTGCGCCAGGAGTCGCCCGACACTAACCCTGTGGAATTAGCTCGGACTGCAGTCAGCCTACCCCTTGCCCTGGACAACGCTCCCAGTCCTGTCTCTGAGGGTTTCAGTGAAACTAGTTCTAACTCATTTACCACCATCTCTGTAGCCCACTCCACTGGTTCCGCAACACTTACTGATGTTGCAGTTGCCACTGTTAATACTGTTAGTAGTTGTAGTAGTATTAGTAGTGGTAGTGGTGGTGTCGGCGGTGGTAGTAGTGAAATTACTTTCGCCACTTGTTCTGTTTCGTCTAGTGTTGATAATCCTCCTCCATGTCCAAGTTCATTTCCAAAAAATGTTTCCTTCAACAAAGATAAAGACGAAGACGCCAGTATACCCACTGCCACTGATTCGACAGGTTCCAGAGCCATGTCCACTTTGCCGGATGATATTCAGGAAGTTACTTTAGAGTGTGTCCCACACCATTACTGCACAAAGAATACTCGGAACAGTGGAACGAAAGAGAATGAAGACATCATCGACAACGACAGGAACAACGACGAGAACGACGACGAGAACGACGGCGATGACGTGGACGACGACGACGACGACGACAGCAATAGTGGGGCCAGTGAAAATCTGGCCATTCAGAGAAGAAACAGCAAGACTATATATGACGATTATAAGGCAAACGACTCGAAATCCTGCGAAGACGACGTGGTTGATGGAAGCCCTGATATCCCTTCAAGAGAACCACAACCACAACAACAGCAACAGCAATCTCAACAACAGCGTCAGGAGCTAAGCGACGGAGACGAGAAGAAAGTGATTATACAGCTTTGTTGCATGGAACAACTACACAATGTAGACAACATTCATCTCCAGCGAATTTTTGACAAGGTAAGATTTTGTCATTATGTCTGGCATATATATATATATATATATATATATATATATATA
>NC_069003.1:25714981-25720070 GCF_001194135.2 Octopus bimaculoides
ATATATATATATATATAGGCAAATCGGAAATAAAAAACAAACACAGCAAAGTCAAAAGGATGTACACAGTGTATGTATGATATTAGGTTGACGCTCAGTTTAAGACGGAAAAAAAGAGAGGTTGTGTGACGATTCGAACATGGTTCTTCGTCAGAAAGAGGAAAAAGGAAAGGTCCGAAGAGAAGGAAAAGAATAGTCTGAGAAAAACACTTGTGTGGTTACACATATACATGTGTGTGTGTGCGCGCGCGCCCGTGTGTGTGTGAGTGTGTGTGTAAGGATTCAATTGTTATAAAGATGCAGTAGAACCTAAGCACATCAACAGGTAGGACGCCAGAAATGGCTGGGCACGATAACACAGAGTTCTCAGGGAGGTAAACAATAATGAAGGTTTCGCGTCTTGATAGGATACTGCAGATAGGTAAGTACCAAATCCAATTTAAACTGTGGATCTGACTTTGGGGTTGGTTCAAGGTGTGGTGTAGATATAAAAAGAGAACACAAATGGCCTTTAAAATCACGGCAGCTGGTTTGATGCTTAGCAGTATTTCGTCCATCTTTACGTTCTGAGTTCAAATTCTGCTAGGATTGATTTTACCTTTCATCCTTTCCAGATCGATAAAATAAGTACCAGTTGAGCACTGGGGAACAATGTAATCGACTTACTCCTTCCCCGAACTTGCTCACCTTGTGCCAAAATTTGGATATGTCACAAAATATGGGTTTCAAATTTTTGCACAAGTCCAGCAACAAGTCGAGGGTGTGGTGGTAAGTTGTTGTGGAAGGATTCCTGCCATCCCCAAGTGACTAAAGGTGGACTGACTCATTATTATAAAGTAAAGAACTATGAGCGATTGGAGTTCGTGTTGGTAGCAGTTCACTGTGAGCCTTTGATGTAGAGTGATGAGTCTCGTGTAACAGTAATAGTAATATGTCGTGTATATACTTTCTTCCTCACTGATTCGTTATATTACATATCAAATACAAGGATATAAAATAAGTCGATTACATTGAATACACATCGACCGGATGAAAGATAAAGTTAACCTGAAAAGGTAAAGACAGACGAAATGCCGCTAAGCATTTACCCCGGCGTCCTAACAATTCTGCCTGTTCGCCGCCTTTATATGTCATAAAATATTGAGATTTGTATTATAATTTCAGGACATGGATGCTAAATTGAAAAATGCCTTCATTAAAGCGCTTACCAAACATCGAAATGAGGAACTGCAGAGATCAAACAAATTGGACCAGGACGAAACAGCAATTGAATATAACGACTTTGCTGACAGCCGGAAGTTCCCACGCTTGTGTAAATATAATAAATAGAACTTAATTTATTCGTGTTCATTTTTGTTTAAATTCTGTAAATTACCCTCATCCATCCGTGCATGTGTACTACTCTTTTTGTTGTTGTTGTTTATGTCTAAGTGTCTCCTCTACTGGATTTAAGGTAGGACAGTTTGCTGTGCTGATGACGCCAATTGACGTAGAAATAGGTGTTCCACAGCTGTCCTCTTGTCTTCAGTCAGACTGTCTTTTCCCCTCAATGGTATGTCGGTTTTGGAGAGGTTTTGATTCATAAAATTATCTTTCCTTCGCGTTTGGAGTTGATCGTAATTACCACGAGATAATTTATTTTGTCCTTACGTGAAGATTACTTCAGTAAATCAAGATTTTATTCTGTATCTTATTTGATATACCTTTATTCGGCTTTGTTATATCTATCTATCTATCTATCTATCTATCTATCTATCTATCTATCTATCTATCTATATTCTATCGGGATCTTTTGCCGAACCGCTAAGTTACGGTTGTCAAGCGATGGACACACACGCACACACGCACACATACTCAAGTATATATATGAGTGTGCATGTGCGCGTGTTTATACATAAATACATATGTATACACACATGCATATATACACTCGTTATCATGTACACACACATTCATATATACACTCGTTATCGTGTATGATCACTTTCTGCCCTAAGGTAACAGATGTAGTTTTCCTTATCACGGGTTTCTATGACGATGATGACATACAAAAGTATGGTAAAACCCAAATTCCTCTTTCTAGACATCGGCGGTATTTCTATGCAGGAAGCAGCCATACACAGCTGAGCGGAGAATTCGGATCACGACTGCTGCTGCTTGAACACCGTCTTCTGCACTTCCACGTCGTAAAGTGGATCGGTGGTAAGCCGGATAGGTTTTAAGTCAACAACAACCTGTACTTAGTTGTATATTACGGTTGCAAAACAGAGTACGGTCAACCATACCAGCAATTAATATGTATGTACCACTTATCAGGAATGTGTTTAATATATAAAATTGGTGCATCCAATTATGTTACACCGCTAAATTTAGTTGTTATTTAGGCAATGTGTTAGTGGATGGTTAATGCTTGTTTGTGATGTGGTACTGAAGAAGGAGCAAGAAATCCTGAAATGTGCATATACACCCATTACCTATTTTTCTCTCTTCGATCGCATTGTTTATATACACGTATTCATATATGAAACGTAACTTTCACTGCTGTCCATACCAGCAATTAATATGTAGTGTAATGCTTCTTCTATTTGGTTGACAAATATCAATATTTTACACACAGGGGTTAGAAGAGCATCAGACGAGCCGAAAACCAAATTGACACCATTACAACGATGTCGGGAAAAAGGTAATTCATTTCATTCATGCACGCATACTAACGCATTCACGCACAGAAGCACATACATGCACATATGTACGGGCAGACAGATACACACATGCAGACGCAAATACACATAAACGTACACGCACACATATAGATTCACTCACACATGCACAGACAAACACACACATAGAAACATACATTCATAAGTAGCGCTCAAATGATTTGAACTTACACTCCGAAATCATTACCGAGGGCTAAGTTCGCGTGGTAAAGAGTGGCTGTTAGAGGAATCCAGGTGAGCAGATTTGGAGATAATGATGCAAATAAACAAATTAAACTGTCGGTAAAGATTTCGACGTATAAATTCAAATCATTTGAGCGTTACTAAGTGTTTTCTATATAGAGATTCTCTCGATCTCATTTGTTAACTATATGGAGCTACTTAGGGTTTCATCTGTTGACTCTATACATATATACGTATATGCTTTTTTTGCCAGTTTGCAACATGTAGTTCTCTTCACTCTGACAGTTCCGTCCGTAATTTTTTGATACAATTCCTTCACATATAACTCATGTTACACTTTCTAACATCCTATTACAAACATGTTTCTAACGTGTTACTTTTCTGAAACAATGTGTAACTTTAAAAAACGTTTTCTGCTAGAAAATGTTCAATACATACAAAAAACACATACATACATGCGTAAAATATGCGCACATGAATGCATGCATACATACATACGTACATACATACATACATACATACATACATACATACATACATACGAGGTTTTGTTAGTAAGTGCTTAAAGGAGAATCTGGATAAACTGGGATTTTCAGAAAGAGAAATCGACCGGCTAATTCGTACATTACAAGTGCAATCTGTGAGTGGAACAGTAAAGATATGCAAGACTTTTCTCAAGTTCTCCCTACTCAGTGGAAGATTTATAATAATTAAAAAATAGAAGAGACGTACATACAGAAACTGTATATTGTAGTGGAAATTAGCTGCCCAGCGGATGTTAACGTAAAGTTAAAGATCAGCAGAAAGAAAATACCTACGCTAAGCTATTGAGAAATCTACAGTTACTGTACCCAGATTACAAGTTCAAGCTTGTATCTGTAATTATTGGGGGACTGAGAAATGTAACACACTCCCTAAATACCAATCTTGAGAAATTAGGTTTCTCAAAACCAGAAAGGAGAAGGCTGATTCGAAGACTGCAGATCCAAGCCACGACTGGAACTGTAAAAATCTGCAAAAATTTTTCAGACGTTTATCATTTAAGTATATAAGCATGTCTCGACAAGTAACTACATGCATGAAAATACAAACATCAAACGAAACATACAAATCTGCACATGCACTGACTCTAAATACTGCACATAAACACATACATGCAAAAGTACTCTGTTGATGTTGAAATTCGAATGAAGGTGGTGAGCTGGCAGAAACGTTACCCCCCCGGGCGAAATGCTTAGCAGTATTTCGTCTGCCGTTACGTTCTGAGTTCAAATTCCACCAGAGTATACTTTGCCTTTCAGCCTTTCGGGGTCGATATATTAAGTACCAGTTACGCACTGGGGTCGACGTAATCGACTTAATCCCTTTGTCTGTTCTTGTTTGTCCCCTCTATGTTTAGCCCCTTGCAGGCAATAAAGAAATAAGAAGGAGCCTTGGATCTTGGTTAGAAACTGGCTCCTTCTCTGTTCAGAAGAAATCTTGAAATAAAACTGAATAGTAACATACATACATACACGCATACATACATACATACTTACATACATACACACATACATACATACATACATACATACATACATACATACATACATACTTACATACATACATACACACATACATACATACATTTACGATTAAGTTGGTTCGATAATAAGTATGACCATTGCTTGTTAAAAGCAAACATGATTCTTAAAAAATCCAGCGATCAAGCAGCAGTTTTTATTACGTCTATCACATAAATGTCTCTTCTCCAGCGATCAAGCAGCAGTTTTTATTACGTCTATCACATAAATGTCTCTTCTCAGTTAAATGATATGCAGAATCAGGATATTTAGCCTTGCGCGCAGATAAGTGTCTTTTCAGATCACTGATAGAAAGACAACGTTTACAACGCAATTGGCAGACATATGACCTTTCAGGTTGCGCTGATGATTTAAAAAATTATTAGCTTAATTGGTTCATGTACACACACACACACACACACACACACACTCACACATCTATATATAGTATAATCTAGCGACATAAAGATCTACTTCTCTCTCTCTCTCTCTCTCTCTCTCTCTCTCTCTCTATATATATATATATATATATATATATATATATATATACCTGAAATCGATAGGGATATGCTTATCGATTTTGAATATTTACTGTCTCTACTATGTCCATCACCTTAATCTCTA
>NC_069003.1:25720849-25725311 GCF_001194135.2 Octopus bimaculoides
TCCCCACCAATCCCCTCCCCCACTCCACCTCATAGCTAATGCTATAATCGGGTTTGCATTTTTCTTTTTTTCATTTTCCAGTTCTGAAGATGGAGAATGATCGCAGGTTGCTGACACAGAAATATGAAGACAAACTGCGTCAACAAGATCGAGAAATACAAAAACTGAGAAATAAATTTGTTGAGATGTCAGACACACCGAAAGATTATTCTGTTAAAGTTAATAAATCCCTGAAGTATATCTTAAATCTGTTGTAAATTAAAAAGGGATACCGTAGAGTTACATAATACTGTGTTATTTCAAAACGGTAGTTCTCAACCATTTTTCAACTATGTACCCCTTTGATTACTATTTTACTCGGGTAGACCCTTATAACCATTCGATGTTTAAAATTTTTTAAATATTTTTATCATTAAATATAAAATTATATTATCAAATGCTTATTTAAGGCGGCTAGCTGGCAGAATCGTTAGCACGCTGGGCGAAATGCTTAGCGGTATTTCGTCTGCCGTTACGTTCTGAGTTCAAATTCCGCCGAAGTCGACTTTTCCTTCCATCCTTCCAGGATCGATAAATTAAGTACCAGTTACGCACTGAGGTCGATGTAATCGACTTAATCCCTTTGCCCGTCCTTGTTTGTTCCCTCTATGTTTAGCCCCTTGTGGACAATAAAGAAACAAGAATCGTTAGCATGCCGGGCGAAATACTTTAACGTCCGCCTTCCATGCTGGCATGGGTTGGATGGTTTTCACAGGACGCAACCTGCTTTAAAGCTGCGTCGAGATCTAATGTCTGATTTGGCAGGGTTTTTACAGCAGGATACCCTTCCCAACACATTTTTTACTGAGGATACTGGGTGCTTTTTTGTGTGGTACCAACACGAGTAAGGTCACCATTCAACTTGTAAAACTAAAAGGCTGAAAGGGAGCCTATAACTAAAGGAAAATAATAAAAGAGAGAATGAAAATAATAAGAGAGAGAGATATAGATAGATAGAGAGATACAGATAAAGAAAGAGAGAGAGAGAGAGAGAGAGAGAGGATAATTTCAAGCGCGGAACTGAGGAAATGCGAGTTATAGATTCTTTGAACCCATTGGCTGATAGACTTTCTACCATCTTCATTTTGTGTACTTGTGCTTCTTCGTGATAAGATTTTATGATTCCTTTGTCCAATTTTTACAGACGGCTGTCACCAAACTTGGGTACCATTTACTGTTCCCGCGTCAGAAATACAATAAATCGACCCAAACTGATCGCAGGGGCCATCTGCATCGAAACATGTCGGATTTACATCTCAAGTGTTTCTACCAAGAAGAGAAATTATATAACTTGGAGAAAGAACTTTCGCAACGAGAGGAACATTCAACCACTATCATGAAAAGTAGGTGTTGATCTAAAGTTGAACCTATTCCTCATTTGCTCTCAGCTCACCCTCCCATCTTTATCATTGTTAATATTGTAGAACAATGTAATAATAATAATAATAATAATAATAATAATAATAATAATAATAATAATAATAAAATAATAATCCTTTCACCTATAGGTACAAAACCTGGAATTTTATAGGAGGGACAAGCCGATTAGCTTGACCCAAGTGCTCAACTTGTACTTATTGCATCAACTCCGAAAAAATGAATGGCAAAGTCGACTTCGGCGGAATTTGAGCCCAGAACGTAAAGACGGACGAAATGCTGCTAAGCATTTTTCTCAGCGTAATAATAATAATAATAATAATAATGATAATAATAATGATAATAACAATAAATACTCTGATGCAGTACGTGGCAGCAGCTCTCATGGCTTTTAATCTTAACTGATTTAAAGTGTTAACATGTACATGTTTTGTCTTGGTATAGAAGATGGGTTACAGCAAATATTCTGCCCAATATTACAGATTTGCTTGTCAGTTGTTTGACCATAACTAGCTGACCATGCCCCTTGGTGGCTGACAATATGTGTATCTCTGATCACGAGCAGGAGTAGTGAGGAGCATCATAGCCATTTGTTGAGAGGAATTCTTTGGGGTTTGAATAATTCACCTCTGGAAACATGGGTGTCCCCGTTCATCATCCATAAACAAACCTTATTGAGACACCTTTTGAGGAGGATGGGTTACTCGACTTGAAGAAAATTCTAACGGGGTCCCCATCTGCAAGGTCATGCACTGTTTATCTTGATATGAGATCACAATGTCACGCACATATGATTGTGATGTATGTGCCTGGTGTATCCTTATCAGATGGATATATTTGATTTCGTATATTTGTATCCCATTGTCACTTTAATGGCATGTGCTACTCTCTCATTCAATAATAATATTTATTATTGTTGCTGTTGTTATGAAAAGTGGTGGAATGAAGAATCGTTCGAGTGGCAGAACAAAATATTTTGCGGTTTCTGTTTCGGTCTTCACTGTCTGAGCTTGAATTCCACTGATATTGACTTGTCTTTTATCCTTCAAGATCAATAAAATAAAGCACTGATCAGTATGATCGACTACACGCCTCCCTACTTAGACTACAATCTATATTAGAAGTCAATAATAACCAATATTTATATCTATATTATCTTTCGATTGTGGAGGCGCAATGGCCCAGTGGTTAGGACAGCGGACGCGCGGTCATAGGATCGCGGTTTCGATTCCCAGACCGGGCGTTGTAAGTGTTTATTAAGCGAAAACACCTAAAGCTCCACGAGGCTGCGGCAGGGGATGGTGGCGAACCCTGCTGTACTCTTTCACCACAACTTTCTCTCACTCTTTCTTCCTGTTTCTGTTGTGCCTGTAATTCAAAGGGTCAGCCTTGTCACACTGTGTCACACTGAATATCCCCGAGAACTACGTTAAGGGTACACGTGTCTGTGGAGTGCTCAGCCACTTGCATGTTAATTTCACGAGCAGGCTGTTTCGTTGATCGGATCAACTGGATCCCTCGACGCCGTGAGCGACGGAGTGCCAACAACAAAAACCTTTCGATCAGTTTGAATTGTGTTCGTCGTTAGATGCCTTACTCTTGAGTGCGTACACAGTACTAGACTAGATTTGAACTAACAATCTTTATTTCTGCATTAAAAGATTAAAAAAAAAGATTTTTCTTAACCATAATACCACTGATGGCTGTACATGTAGTTTGAAAATGAAGGTCCTTCGTTCAAATCCTGCCTGGAACTATGTTAATATCCAGGAATAAGCTACATTACGGGGTTAAAACTAATAAAAAGTGCAGTCTAGATCCAAAATATAAAATAAATATTTACTAAGGTGAAATTAATAGACGGGAAATTATAATCTTAGTTACAGCTCCTTCCTTCCATCTCAGACATTTATTGCGAGCTAAAAGTTTCTGTCACAAAACAGTGAACAGTCACGTGTTTATACTTTCAGAAGTGGAAGATACTTACAGAAATGTCATCAACGAGATTGAGGGCGAGAGGGAACAACTAAAACACAAACTTATATCAACTGAAGAAGCATTTCAGGATCAGTCTGGCAAACTTCTTGAACAGGTCAGTATGGAGTTCTTGAATTTATTTGGGTTCGGTGGTAGAGGGCCTGTGCTTTAATTTCCGCTTTATTGTCTTTAATTTTTTAAAACCATTTTGATGCAAAGCTTCTCCGATACCGTCCTTGATTTCTACCATACACAGCTACCAATTGGACCCATATGACATCGTAATTTTATGCAAAAACTTTTCTTAAGTTGTTACGAACACTAGCTAAATCATGGTTTCAAATTTTGGCACAAGGCTAGCAATTTCGGAGATAAGTCGATTATATCGATCTCAGTGTTCAGCTGACATTTATTCTATCAAACCGGAAAGAGATAAAAGACAAAGTCGACCGCGACGGAATTTGAACTCACATCGTAAAGATGGACGAAATGTCGCTACGCATTTTCCTGGCGTGCTAACGATTCTGCCAGTTCGCATTCTTACACTAGCTAAATAATGACAAAAATTCTTGCTTTAGTTAATGAACCAATGCATCTTTCCATCCTCCTACCCATCCAACCATCTACCCGCATATCCATCCCTCCATCCATCCACTCAGAAGGTATGTTGATGCTAGTTAAGTCTAGGCTTAAACTTGTTGGCTATGAGATCGATGTAGGTTTTGGTTGACGTTCAGGCGTTGCATTTATATAGGACATTTTCTCGGAGGGAGAGAATATTATTTGAAAGAGTACCCTGTCGTGTTCGCACAGTTGTAGTATCTAATAGTTTGAGTGTGAGGGTCATCAAGATGTATTCTAAATCTGCTAAGTTAAGAGAGGCAGTGTTATATGATTTCATACATATATATACATATACATTTACAAGCATATACACACACCCATGCACACACGCACACACGCACACACATACACATATATATATACACGGACGAATAAGCATGCATACTGTGTGTGCATATATATATATATATATATATATATATATATATATATTTAATTCAATAAT
>NC_069003.1:25728251-25729365 GCF_001194135.2 Octopus bimaculoides
TTCTGTTCTTTTTTTTTTCATTCAATGTTATAAAGGATTTGGAAAAAAAAAAATGTAGTTGGTAGTTTTTTTTTAAAATACTTTTATTTCTATATCTTTGTGTATATATTTGGTCGCTTCTCTTTTATTTGCACACTCACACATAACATATACACATAACACACACACACACACACACACACACACACACACACACAAAGCCCACTTAAAACTCTACTTCTATGTGGGAATTAGCCTTGTCCGCTATACAGAAAATGACGAGGTACGAATTTTACACTGTGAACCCAATGTAAACTCTGGCTCAAATGGGTTAACAAGTTAACATAAGGTGCAGTGGGGTCACATAGATGCAGATAACAGATCCATAGAAATTGTTAGCTGGATGAATAATAAGAAAAAAATATGAAGTAACTCAGTTGGACATATTGACAGGTTCTGTTACCTAAGTAACCTAATGAGCAATGAAGGCGGGTTTTCCGAAAGCTCAAGTGACTAAAGCAAGAACAGAATGGATCAAATCCAGTCTTCTATTATCTTTTTGTGGCAACAAAGGACATCTGTATAAAGTAGATTGTATATTGTATATACACGAAGTATGGTATTGTATCGGTAGTGACGATGGACCATAATCGACAAGAAAATTCGCTGGGAAAGATCCGCTAAATCCATATCTGTTAATGATAGTGATACCATTTCATACACATATACAAATACCTGTTTATTGTTAAGACTCAATTCTTCAGTCATATCACGTTCCTCAACCGTCACAGCCACAACCACGCCATCCTGATATATCTACCTGCAATTTCTCTCCGCTTCCTATTCTGCTCCTCCATAGAACCTATTTTCGCCCGACCTTCCTGATAAATCATGTCCACCACAGTCCATCTGTTCATCTCCTCTTATAAGGAGGCACTTCATATTAGTTACTTTTCAAATAAAATAGACTATACAATCAGCACCAATATTTCAAAGTATGAAAACAAACCAAGAAATACTCTAGGGTAGAATCCAGTGTGTAGTCCAAATGTCGGCACCTACATTGCTAGAGATTTCTTAAATAGGAAGTCCTCCCATTTTCCAAACGCGCATGCACGCAAACACACACACACAC
>NC_069003.1:25729456-25730599 GCF_001194135.2 Octopus bimaculoides
ACACACACACACACACACACACACACACACACACACACACACACACAACACACACACACACGTTAGTCGGGGCTAACCAAGGGATACAACAATAACAGCAGCTGCAACAACAACGATAACGGAATTTGAACAAGTGGGATTAGATTACTGGAGATGAAGCGAGTTTAGGAAACTGCTGTTACTTTTGGTAACAAAAGTCATTTTGATAATAGCTGTGGGAAGAAGCCACGTAAATGAAGACATGTTTATGGAAAGAAACATTATTTTATGGTGAAATATGCACAGAAAATGCGGAGCTGAATATAAGCAATGTGGATATTCAAAGATAATTTAAAATAAATACCGAGTTTGAAAAATTGACTGGATAGCAAAAGCATTGCCTGCTGTCAATGGACCTGTTATATTAATGGAGATATGGAGTTGAACGTTGCTTGCTTAGCAAGAAAGGACTTGACTTGATGGTGGCCTAAGGTAACTGTGTGGAGTTTGATCAAGAAATGCTTACAGTAGAAATACAAGTTCAATACAAGATTGTTTGACCTCGAAGATGGCGTGGAATATTAAGAAGCATTGAGCAATGGTGCTTTGGAAATTTCTCCAACCCACACACACAGAAAGAATTGGAAACGATGAGGATAATTATATATACAATGTATAAATGAGTGGTGTGTATGTGTGGGTGTATAATATATAACATTTAAATGTAGAAAGGAAAGCGTACATTTATATAATCCAGTAAATCAAAATGAACGCTTTATTGTGTCATAAGTCAGAATTGTTTGCCGAGCGAATATGTAGATGATGGAAAATTGCCATAATGAAATGTGTTATAAAAGATGATAACGCCTCTCTATCTCTCTCTGTCTTTACTTATCCGTTTGTAAGCACGCACACGCACATACACACACATGCACTTACACACACACACAGACAGGCGCGTGCGCGCACATACAGGGGAATGTCTTTTGAAGCTGTCTTTGCCTGTAACGATATTTGCAATTTATGCAAATTCTGACAATAAAATGATAAAAGCGCACATTTTCTCTTAGTCATCATGATAACCATGTATCATAAGTATGTATTGTATACATACATATATATATATATGTATATATATATATATATATATATATATATATATAT
>NC_069003.1:25731041-25732275 GCF_001194135.2 Octopus bimaculoides
AAACGTACTCTTTCTTCAAAAACATATTTAATAAAAATTATATTTTTCATTTTTCATGTTTTTATTTATTTATTTATTTATTTATTCATATTTTTAGATTACAACGACATTTAAACATTTGCTACTACTACTACTACTACTACTACTACTACTACTACTACTACTACTACTACTACTACTACTACTACTACTAGTCTTATCTGGTTAGATGCAAACCCTCTTCACCTAGTCACACTCCACCACCACCACCACCGTTACTTCTACTGCATCTTCCATCTCTCTGAGCTCACCTCCACTGCACTAAAAGTTTCGCCCTTTATCTCGTTTCCCCTCAGAATCCCTCAGAAATTCTCCTCCTCCTCCTGTATATTCTGTATTGTTTTTGTGTGCAATATCCAATGTTTGTGTTCCGTTCTTACGACATCAAGAGGTGATTTGAGAGACGTTTGGCAGCTGTTTCTTGGTTACGAGATCGTGCAATCGCGTGAATTTCTAGAGTAAGTCTGACGTCACAGATTTTGCAGTAAGGATATTAAGGGTATACTTGAGTATAGCTAGAAGGAATAATATACACACACACACCCACACCCACACACGCACGCACCACCACACACTACTTATGGGTTAAGGCTACCATTGGTTTCATGTTACGAGAGAAATCCCTTAACAGTTATCAAGCTACGATGGAGACGAACACCGATGTTCTATGTCTTAGGCTTGCTAATTGTTTAGGGATTTCTCTCTTAACTTGAAACCAATGGTAGCCTTAACCTATAAATAAAGTATATTTATATATATATATTTGTGTCTGTGATTGTGTGTGCGTGTCTGTGTGCGTACGAATGCATCTATGTATGTGTGTGTGTACAACGGTAACGAGTGGGTCATAGACTGCATCGAGAAGACAAAAATAAAGAACTTAATACACAGAAGAATAGAGTAAATCAACTTTAGAATTGTTCCAAAGCTTGCCAGTATTTATTTACATCAATGACACCCCATCCCATTATATGGTACTTAAGTTTAGGCACCAGAATTAAGTATGGTATTATCCATACAATTCCAAAATAAGATGATTAAAATCAAAATAAGCAAACAAGGATATCCAAAGTTAATGCAGTACGATCGTTTCATGCGACTCCATTTATTTAAGCAATGTGAACATTATATCAAATGTAAAATGCAGAGAATGGGCTTCATTTTACATTTGATTTAATGTTCAAATTGCTTAAAT
>NC_069003.1:25733244-25733887 GCF_001194135.2 Octopus bimaculoides
ACACACACACACACACACACACACACACACACACACACACACACACACACACACACACAAAACAGAATTATTAGTGATGGGTTTATCATCTCTCTATTAGTACACTGGGCGGCTCACAATATTGTTTAGATTAATAAACAACTCCGTGTATTCTTGTGGCAGGATCCGAGGTTATAGTTCATCACCACCATTCTATATTGTAAATCCATGGTTATACTGGTTTTTACACAGAGTGATATACAAGACAAGGCATAAGTTATGGTCGTTACATATTTTTCTTTATTGTAATAAATTTGGCTTACAACTGCTTCCAGTAGTCATTATTGGTTCGTTATTGACAGGTTTACTCAATCGGTTCATTGATTGGTTGATTGGTTGATAAAAATTGATCGCCCTAAAAAGTTAATGCTACTTTCGTCAGACTAGTAACGCTACTCTTCCAAACCATCACTCCTCTTCCCCTTTCCTCTCTATCTCTCTTCCACTTTACTTCCTACTTCCACTTATTGCCTCTCTTCGCTCCCCTTCACATGCTTGTGCCATTCTTTCAGTGTTCTGCCTGGTTTTAACCAGAAATGACTTTGCAATAAAGAAAAATATGTAATGATCATTATTTATGCCTTGTCTTATATATATATATATA
>NC_069003.1:25734329-25735253 GCF_001194135.2 Octopus bimaculoides
ATATATATATATATATATATATATAATATATGAGTATATGCATATATATGTACATGTATGTACATACCTTCATCTACATGTATATATAGATGCATATCTGGGTACATGACGTTGCAAAAAAGAACATGGACAAAATGATAAACAGGGTACAGAAAACACACAGGCCTCATAGAGAACATTTCGTTCATCAGCTGCCACCATTATAACACTGGCGTTTCGATGAGTTAGGGCAGGACGCATCGTTAAAATGGCTATATATATATATATATATATACGGCTTCATCGTTTTGCCTACATTGATTGAACGAGTCTTCTCCGCTACACCACTTGCGACTCCATTTCAACCTTCACCCTTTCTGTTCATGCCTATCCCGATGATCCACTTTTGCAGATTCCTTCCATTTGTATTGCTTACCCGTAAAGACCAGACACACATATTCAAACACACTGCCCCAGTCAGTGGTATCGACTGTAGTCACACATCAAACAGGAACGTAGCATAAAGAAACTCTATGGTTTTCGAAAAAATAGAGGTGTCTCCCTTTTTTTTCTGGATAAATTCGTCACCCCCAGGAGGCGCTTTTTAAATAAACCTCCTCGTGTATTCTCTTTTTCTTTGAGTTAGTTCAAATCGAATCGTCCCCTTTAGCACACAACCTTCGTAATAGATGCATGGTTGCTGTTGTTGTTGTTGTTGTTGTTGCAGATGTTGTTGTTGTGGTTGATGTAGTTATTGTTGTTCGTATTGATTTCCCATTGAACATTTCCAACTGCATTGTGTGTGTGTGTGTGTGTGTGTGTGTGTGTGTGTGTGTGTGTGTATGCGCGTATTTTGCAGTGTACAACTCTATTGTGTCTGTGTATCTTTCTTACAGTGGACAACAGTAAGTATTTAATCTCTAATATTTTTTTAATGTTTTTCAC
>NC_069003.1:25735414-25740323 GCF_001194135.2 Octopus bimaculoides
CTATTAGTGGAGCCGCAATGGCCCAGTGGTTAGGGCAGCGGACTCGCGGTCATAGGATCGCGGTTTCGATTCCCAGACCGGGCGTTGTGAGTGTTTATTGAGCGAAAACACCAAAAACTCCACGAGGCTTCGGCAGGGGATGGTGGCGAACCCTGCTGTACTCTTTCACCACAACTTTCTTTCACTCTTACTTCCTGTTTCTGTTGTGCCTGTAATTCAAAGTGTCAGCCTTGTCACACTCTCTGTCACGCTGAATATCCCCGAGAACTACGTTAAGGGTACACGTGTCTGTGGAGTGCTCAGCCACTTGCACGTTAATTTCACGAGCAGGCTGTTCCGTTGATCGGATCAACAGGAACCCTCGACGTCGCATAAACTATTAGAAACGTCTAAAGACAAATGTTACTTCTGCTTCAGGAACAGGCTGGACCTTCTGTCACTCTAGAAACACTTTCTTAGAAAAAATGGAACAAAACGTTATTTCCACTGTGTATGTGTGTATGTGCATGTGTACGTGTATGTGTGTGTCAGTCGATCTTAGTGTCAAAACAAGGAAACTATATCTCGGAGGCTGAATCTGAACTTAAAACTCCGAGTCGAATATACAGCGCAAGGTATCCTGTCTGACGCACCAACAATTCTAAACTATTCATTGCAATGGACTGATATTTAGTGAACCTGAAAGAATGAAAAGCAAATTTAACCTCAGCGGGATTTGAAATCAGAATGCAGAGAGTCGGAACAAATACCGCTAGATATTTTACCTGACTATCTAGCAGCTCTGTCAACTGACCGCCTCAAATGGAACAGAATAATTCTGTTAGTCTAGAGGATAATCTATCAATTGGTAAACACTACTTTCTTCATGGGCTCGTCTGAGAGACATTCGCTTGATTTATTATTATTATTATTATTATTATTATTATTATTATTATTATTATTATTATTATTATTATTATTATTATTATTATTATTATTATTATTAATAATAATAATAATAATAATAATAATAATAATACTAATAATAATAATAATAATAATAATCATCATCATCATCACCTTAGTCTGCTGGCTATGGACAGCTGACACTTTCCATCATACCCAGCAAAATAATACTATAATAACAATGATAATAAAAATAATAAAAATAACAGTTAAGTATACAATATATAAGCATGGAACTTAAAAATGAAAGCAGCTGCTCAACTGACAAATCTTGACATTAAAATGCCATAAAGTTACTTTGAATATGAAGCTTCTCTGGTAAACTAAGTTTACATCATAAAAGAATTTAATTTACAATGCAATAATTTACACCACCGACCAATGGACACACCCACTCATACACATATATACATACACTCATACATGTATGTGTATATGTATGAATGTATATATATTTACACACACACACACACATAAACGCACACACACATAAGCGCACACACACATAAAAGCACACACACATAAACGCACACACACATAAACGCACACACGACACACATATATAGAGGGATGGTTATAGCTAGAATGACTTTGAACAGGTCCACCTGGGGCTAAGTACAGCACCAGCAACAACACCATAAAACAACACCATTACCATTGCTATAAGCACTTCACCACAGCCTACTGCAGTACACTGCACCTCACTGCGTCACACTGTGGCACAGTGCGTCACACAATTGACAGCCACACCGTACAAATTATTACACTCGGGAGTCGCACTAGCTAGAAATAGTAGTCATATTTTCTCAGTAATGGTCCTTCAGTCTTTATACAGGATGTACACATTGCAGGACAATATAGTGATCGATATACAAGAAAACGCAAAGATGGTCATGCTTGGCACGTCTTTGATTAGAAGCTTACTCCATCAGATCCGACTGGTGTGAATAAACAGCAACTACATCATCATCATCATCGTCATCATCATCATCGTCATCATCATCATCGTCATCATCATCATCGTCATCATCATCATCGTTGATAATGTCCTTGTTGTCATCACCAACAACAATGACAACGCTAGCAACAACAACAACAACAATGATGACGTATGAACATGATTGAAACATCCTTTGATCATCATAAGTCAACTGGAGCCAGCATGACAGCCACAGCATCTGTAATCTAGTTCAGGGGTTTTCAAACTGTGGTCCGCAAGGACAAGACAGTGGGTCCGTAAACAGCAAATACTTTTTATGGGCAATTTGATTTTATATATGCTTTTTAATCGAAATCTTTTAATTGACAATAAACCTATTTGTTAAATACTGTTAAATAAATAAATGCAAAAATATATGTTATTTTAAGCAAATATTTATGTATAAATTTCATAAGCGTTTATAAGGGGGTCCCTAAAGTAAAGCCTGAAATATAAAGGGGTCCGCAAGTCAAAAAGTTTGAAAACTAGATTCTAGTTGATCAAGTCACACTAAACCAAATTCCAACGCACTACCACCACCGCCGCCACCACCACTATCAGATTCATTGTTCCTTATATTATTCTCTCTCTCTCTCTCTCTTTCTCAGTTTCAAGCATTTGATGAATACACCATCCTTATGGTGGGGGCCGTACACCTCTTCTCCTCTCTGTCTCTCTACCAACTCTGGCCTGATATTTAATGTCCTTCCGGTTGGAATCAACACCTCCTCTCCTGGCTTGGCAGCTAACGGCTCTTGAGGCGCGAACACACACACTCACATGCACACACACACACATATACATACACATTCATCCATCCATTCGTCCATCAATATATACATACATGCATACACACATATACATGCGTATATACATACAAATGAAATTCACTCCCTGCTAAGCCTTTAGTACTTTTAAGGGTCCGCTATCCACTAATATCTGTAAATTACTTGAGCTGCAATTAGTTTCACTAATCCATTAATTATACATGGGGAGGGTTTGATCAATTCTATTATCCTGGGGAGATGAGGAATGTAATGTTTGGGGGTCCTTACCCTGCATCAGAGAGAGATAGAGAGGGAGAAAAATCGATAGATAGAGAGTGAGAGAGTGAGAAATAGAAAAATTGCCTGAGAGAGAGAGAGAGAGAGAGAGAGAGAGAGAGAGAGAGAGAGAGAGAGAGAGAGAGAGAGAGAGAGAGAGAGAGAGAGAGAGAGAGAGAGAGATAGAGAGAGAGAGAGAGAGGTAGAGAGATAGAGAGAAATAGACTGAGAGAGAGAGAGAGAGAGAGAGAGGTAGAGAGATAGAGAGAGATTAGATAAATAGATAAAAAGACGGAGAGAAGGATAGACATAGATAGGTAGATAGAGAGATAAATAGAGATAGATTGATAGATAAATAGAGACTGATAGATATTAAATAGAGGTAAATAGATTGATAGATATTAAGCAGAGGTAGATAGATTGACTGCTGAATAGATAGATAGGTACGTATCGGATAATTGTTTCGGATAATGTCAATTAAATATTCTTTTATCATTCAGATGGATTAAGTTCTCAAGAATGTTGTCTTATTTATTTACTCTGGAGGACAGTGCAGCGGCAGAGTTAGTTGAGTGTTGGACAAACATTTATTGTCTTATTTAGTTACGTTTGTAGAGATTCTCATTTCAAATCTTACTGGCGTCAACTTTATCCTTTCTTATTTTCGATTTATTGAAATATATATATACTCTTTTACTTGTTTCAGTCATTTGACTGCGGCCATGCTGGAGCACCACCTTTAGTCGAGCAAATCGACCCCAGGACTTATTCTTTGGATGCCTAGTACTTATTCTATCGGTCTCTTTGTGCCGAACCGCTAAGTTACGGGGACATAAACACACCACCATGGGTTGTCAAGCGATGTTGGGGGACAAACACAGACACACAAACATATACACACACATACATATATATATACATATATACGACGGGCTTCTTTCAGTTTCCATCTACCAAATCTACTCACAAGGCTTTGGTCGGCCCGAGGTTATAGTAGAAGACACTTGCCCAAGGTGCCACGCAGTGGGAATGAACTCGGAACCATGTGGTTGGTAGGCAAGCTACTTTCCGCACAGCCACTCCTGCATAAAAAAAAAACTGTCAGGTGCAGGAGTTAATTTAACTCAACATAATTTTTCGTAAAATCTGTGAGTTTTGGGCCGATTTAGAAGTAATTTCTTAATCAAATAAAGGGTTTGGTACTTGACCAAAGGAAACAATTGAATGAAAGAGGGTGGTGGATGACGGAGTGAATCAAATGAGTGATGGAAGGTGGTGGATGACGGAGTGAATCAAATGAGTGATGGAAGGTGGTGGATGACTAATGAAATCTGTTGAATGATGGTGAGTGGTGAATGTCAGAGAGTATTATTTGTGTGACGGAAGGCGGTAAGATGGCAGAATCGTTAACAAGCTGGGCAAAATGCTTAGCAGCATTTCGTCTGTCTTTATGTTCTGAGTTCAAATCCTGTCAGTTTCGGCATTGCTTTTTTATCCTTTCGAGATAGATAAAATAAGTACCAGTTGAATACCGGAGTCAATGTAATCAACTTATACCCTTACCCGAAATTGCTGGCCTTGTGCCAAAATTTGAAATCAATATAATTTGTGTCGTTATTTATCTCAGATGAAAGCGTTTTGGGGGGGAAACATTGGGAAATAGTTTTACTATGAAATGAAACATGAAAAATAGGTTTAAAGTCTGAAATTTTACGTTCAACAGGAATCAGACTTTATAATTGTTTTGTCAAGAAGAGAAAAGAACTGATAGTGTGCATGTATATATTTATACACGACAAGAATAATCAATGTAATAAGAGAATATGCATATATACATAGCAATGTATAATTGCATGGACACACACACACACACACATATATACACATACATAAAAAAACATATACATACATACATACATACATATATATATATATATATATA
>NC_069003.1:25740446-25742776 GCF_001194135.2 Octopus bimaculoides
TATGGGAAGAAATGAGGGTTTGATCACGCATCAGAACGTTTGAAGTGGGATCAAGGGTGGGTCTGTATTCAGAGTGTCTGGGACGGTAAAAAACTTGACCCTCAATCCGAACTTTAGGGAAGGGATCAGGTTGACATCATGTTTAAAGGTTATCATATTTTGAGGGAGGAATTAAAAATGAAATTCAAAGGTGGGATAAGTGTTGGTCACTTTAGCTATTGGGGGCAGCATGACAATTATTTTGGGAACACTAAACAAAGCAAATGAACTTTGGGATATCGATGAGGGGAAATCTTAGAGAAAGGATCGGGAGTTAGTTCTTGATTTGAATTGTCTGGGAAAGCAAAAAGGAGTCGAGTTAAGGATGGAATTATAGATGATCCAGTCTGTGATCTATTTGTGAGGGAGGACATATCTATATATGGAGTAATGATCCTTTCTACTGGAGGCACAAGGCCTCAAATTTGTAGGGAGGGGACTAGTCGATTACATTGACCCTAGTGTTTCACTCGTACTTAATTTATCGACTCCGAAAGGACGAAAGGCGAAGTGGACCTCGGCGGAATTTGAACTCAGAACGTAGCGGCAGACGAAATACCGCTAAGAATTTCACCCGGCGTGCTAACGATTCTGCTAGCTCGCTGCCTTGACGGGCAGAGATATTAACATTAGATTTGGCACATCTGGTTTGAAAATAATGGTAACTAGAGAACTAGTAATGCAATTGTAATACTTTAGTGTATACCAATGCATTTCTAGTATATATTTTATTGGCGACAAAAGAACAAAAGCAAAGTCTATAGCAGCAAAATTTAAGCTTAAGTTATTGAAAAATGATAGTTTAAGTTATTACTCTACCTTCTGAACATTTCTGATACCCCAGTCAATGAATAATATTGGTTTCAAATTTTGGCACAAGGCCAAGAACTTCGAAGAAAATATTTACTTAAGAATTGTGTGTTGTCAGGGAGGCAAAGATGATGGCAGAATTGGATTGTAGTAATTGTTGTTATCATATAGATCGTGAAGGCGCGTGGCTTAGTGGTTAGGGTATTCGTCTCACGATCGTAAGATAATGAGTTCGATTCTCGATGGTGCGTTGTGCTCTCTTGAGCAAAACGCTTTATTTCATTTTGCTTCAATTTACCCAGCTAGCAAAAATGAGTTGTGCCTGTATTTTAAAGGAGACAGCCTTGTCACATTGTGTCTCATTGAATTTCCCCGAGAACTACGCTAACGGTACACGTGTCTATGGAGTGCTCAGCCACTTGCGCGTTAATTTCACGAGCTGGCTGTTCCGTTGATTGGAGTAAGTGGAACCCTCGTCGTCGTAACCGACGGAGTACCAGCTATTATTTAGATACATATCAGCTCTGATCGAATAAATCTAGGATCGAAGGCGCTCCAGCAATGACTATCATGTTTCTTTTGTTTATTCAGGGCTACATTGTTCAATGCGGCCTTCCTTTTTAAGATGATAGGATGTAAATTGAGGAAAATTTAGGTGTTATTTCTAGCAAGTGAAGTAACCGTGTAGAGCAGTCAAAGGACCCAGCGGCCCGCAGGGTTGTCTGGATGGCAAGCCTGAATAAAAAATTATCTCGAATTTCTTTTACTAGTGCGGCCCGCAAGATGATAAATCATGTCTCATGTGGCCTATTTCATGAGAAAGGTTGCTAATGCCTGGCCTAGAGACCCCCATTGTTGAATCTCTCTTCGCGCGCACATAAAGCAAAACTTAAAACAAATTCATATACGCACCATACGCACATATATACGCACACATAGTAAAAAATGTTATATATGTGCATAAAATAAGAAAAAACAATAAAATAAGAAAAAACAAAACGATACATTATTAATTAATATGTGTTAATTATGGATGGATTAATAAAGATTAAACCTTTCCATTGCCAAAAATAAAATTTGATCATCCTCTAAAATAAAAAGAATAAATAACCACAAACTGGTAATTTTACTTTGTTTTTTTTTATATTATTATTATTATCGTTCAGTAGTTTTATTTTTATAACGTGCTTTCACTTCACTACCGAGCGCAGCTCTGTGTGCCTTGGGTATGTGCTGTGGTTTGCTGTGATGCTCTTATGGTTACTGTATTGAAAGTGTTTTACGTAGGATGTGTGCAGTGCCCAGTAGTGCAATTTTCTGTATGTTATATATATTTGTAAGTCCTGGTGTTTTTGTTATGTATTTGTCTGAATATTTTTTTTATTATACCTAAGGGTGCCTATGATAGGAATTGTTTCTGTTTTTAGATTCCACACCTCCGCTCTGATAGTGGTGAGCAGAGATAAGGTCCGTGGGCCGAG
>NC_069003.1:25743059-25744291 GCF_001194135.2 Octopus bimaculoides
AGGTTCCACAGCATGTGACATCCCAAATGAGGGGGCCTATCACCACGGAACAGGAAAATTGTCATACCGTCAGGCCTTTTACCGTCCCCTCGGTCTAGCTCCGCTGGCTCGCTCTGGAAAGGGAAGCCTGCAGCGGAATGATGTAGTGAGAGGGGCCTCGGCTTGGACTCTGGTGAATACAGAGACAGAGGTGGCAGGATAAAGGTTAAGGGGCGAGTAAAAAGTCAAGAGCTTTTGTGGGGTGGCCGGATTAGTGAGGGTGGTGGAGGAATACTAAGCAAGTACGGAATGGTACGGAGAGTTAAGAATAGCAAACCATTCTTCTCTGACACCCATGGAATTAGTGTTTGGGGAAGAATGCAAGATCGATGGACGGCTGTGTCTATTGAAGTCTTTGAGGAGGATGAATTCATGAGGGGATGAGTTATTTTAAATATAATACAAATAGTAAGAACTTCAGCAACGATTATAGTCACAGTTTTTAGAGGAAGTAATTCGTCGATAGCATCGGCACCAGTACTTGTCTGCTACTTTTATCGACCCCCTGGAGGGATAAAGGACAAAGGTCACCTCGGCAGGATTTGAACGCAGAATGTAAAGAACCAGAACAAATACCGTACGACGTTTCTTTCGACGCTAAAACGATTCTGCCAATCCATCGTCCTAACAACAGCAGCAACATCTACAGCAACAACAACAATAACAATATAAAAATAACAATAACTGGCAACGACAACAACAATAATTGCTTCTTTATTTGCCACAAGGGCAACGATGAGGGAATATTACACGTATGAGTGACAAAAAAACGGTGGAAGTGAAAAGAGATGATGCAGAACTAATTTTGAAACAAGCTGGCAACGAAAAACAGCTACAACGGACCAACGAAGGAACCTTACAAAGCTAGAATTACCCACAATGCCAAGTGTGTGTTGCCTCTCTTAGCTAAAGGGGCTACTTCGAAACCTGCGACTGTTCTACTTTGGTTATAAATTCATATTTATGCCAATAAATACTCGTACATATGCCTTTCGAAAAGCGAAGATCTTCAGGCGAAGAAAGCGAGCAGCTAGCACAACGTTCACAAACGTAACCTGTTTGCGTAACAGTAAAAATATACGAGAATTCTTCAGCGTTCAACATTTTACATTTCGTTGTTGTTATTTCAGTTTCCAGTGATGGAGAATTGTTCATTTGTCAGAAACTAGGTTTTTTCTTTGTAAGAATTCAAA
>NC_069003.1:25744853-25748100 GCF_001194135.2 Octopus bimaculoides
ACACACACACACTTGAGTGTTGCATAAACAAATAAGTTATCAAGTTTTTTTCTTTCTTTATTCCTTTCTTTGTATTTTTTCTTTAATTTTCTTTTCAAAAGATTTTGGTTGATGATGCCTATGATGACCTGGTACCAGACAGTTACAAAAACAATAACAACACCACCGCCACCACCACCACCACAACCAACAGCAGCAGCAGCAACAACAACAACAACGGGAAGAAAGATGAGGTCAAGAGGAAAAGTAGGTCAGGGGAAATCTCCCTAGTAAAACCCGATGTAGACATAAGCTCAGAAAAAAACCGAACTCGAAAACTTTTTGAATTCGGTCGAAATAAAAGACAATTTGAAAGAAACCTGCAAGATCGCAAGAAGCGTGAACTCTTCTTAAAAAGTCGGCATTTAAGCTGTGAGTTCTTCACCTCGCTGAAGAATCCATATTGTGAGAATATGGCTGATATTTATCAATGTAATGTAGAAAGCGGATTTATTCTTGATGAGATTAACAGAGTTATGGAAAATCTGTTCCAATTTCTGGATGCCGGCCTCAGTAAAGAAAGAGACGGCTTGGAATTTGCCAACGGCAACAATTTAACTTCCAAAGATACTGCATGCAGTGAGATCCTTCGTTGCAGAGAACTTGGGTCTCTTCAGGATTCAACTCAAAATCTCGGAGAAAATCAAACGCATTCTGTTTCTCTGAGCGAAGAATTTCCAAGAATTGATGTTTATACAGACGCGGAGGAGGACGGTAAAGAGAGTGATTTGGAGGACGAGATTGGTATAAGGGTTGATACAGAGATAAAAGATGGCGAAGATGATACCATATCGTATTCTGATGACTATTCACTCGAATTCAATCGCAGCACTCACTTGGACATATTAGATCAAACCATGTTTAGTACGTATTCCAATTCAGTTAGCAGCCTTAGAGAAGAGATATGTGAACGGTTGGATAGCTGCCAGACAGTGAGTTCTTACGTGTCAGCAGATGAAAATATCAATGATAACACTGAAAACGACAGTGATGAAGCAGAGTATGCTGGGTCCTGCACCAGTAAGAATATCTCTGATAGTGCTACTAACCGGACCTACACATGTAATTATGTCCCCAAAATAGTCAAAGAAAAGGATAAACATGAGGAAATTGTAGTTAATGATGAATATAACGACGACGACGACGACGACGACGATGATGATGCTAATTATGACGATCTTAGTTTTGATAATGAAACAGACGCGACTGAAATCGACGAAAACGTGTTTGCAGACGACAACGTGTTTGCAGACGACAACGTGTTTGCAGACGACAACGTATTTGCAGACGACAACAACGACTACGATAATGATATGGGTGTCATCTGTGAAGATTTAGTGTTTCATCCGAACTCAAAGCATTCCGATAGTCCAAATGCCGAAGAAAGAAATGACGTAAATGTTGAATTATTGGCAATCAAAGAAAAACAACCAATGGTAAAGTTTGAGTTGGAATCGATAAATGAGGAAACATTAGAAAGTAAGAGTAACGAGATTCTAGAAATGGAGAACGAGGCAGCCGAAATGAAGAAAATAGCTGTACAAATTAAACACTGGGCTGAAAAAATTGAAAAGGTGGTTGTAAAAATTGAAAGCGAGGTTGTAAAAATTGAAAACGTGACTGAAGAAATTGGACAAAATATAGAACAAGATGTATATATGGAAACAAAGGATGAAGAAATCCAAAACAACTCTGAAGTAATTAGAAAAGATGATCAAAACGATAATGAGTTGGTAGAAAATGAAAGCAAAACTGTTCAAGTAGAATACGATTGTAGTGAGATTGACATGAAGGAGACAAATTCTGTTTGGTTAACAGATGACGAAAGGGAATTAATTGCATCGCAGAGTCGAATGGAATTCTTGGAAGAATTGTCTGTAAATTACAGCATTCTTCAACGATTCTTGCTGATAAGCGATGATCCTACAACAGGAGCAATGATATTACCTGTTGTTCGTTGGATGTGGGATATTTTTAAACGAATGCAATATTAGGGACGAAGAACTGAAATAATTTTTTAGTGGGGGGTGCCTAGTGGAAATGACTGTGTGAGTAAGCTGTTAGTTTCTTAACAACATTAACTCTTGGAGGCTTCCAAGTGGCCTTCGGAATATCTATTTAACAATCAATTAATTTATTCTATGCATTTTATGAACAATGATATCATTGGTTATAAGTTTATAACGAGTTAATCATTGCTTCAATGCAGTTTTGAGAATAACAAAGGAGTGTCTGTACATATCAGGCGGAATAAATGCCACAAGGTATTTTTGTTCGAGATACCGGTTTAACGGTTTTCTTATTGATGTATATATTTCACACACACACATACATACATACATACATACATACATATACAACGGTCTTCCGTCTATCAAATTATTTCAATGACAAAGCATTAGTGAATTCGAAGCTATGTGCTGTGTAGTGAAATCGAACCCGAGGCTACATGGCTACCAAGCAAACTTGTTAATCTCATAGCCATGCCTGCACTTGGAGAAGAATTAGCTGTTTTGAAAGCCAATGGGCAGTCGTGGGATCTAATTGACACAACTAATTGATTAAAATCGTGTCATCACAATTTAATTAGCTTGATTCAATTAGTTTTGGTGATGGTGAGGAACTGCAAGCATATTGGATTAATGTAACACCACTAGAGATTTCATCTTTGTAGATTTTGAGTAAATCATCCTGAAAAAGCTAACTCCTCTCCAAGCCGGCTTCATCCAAGAGGTTATAAAAAAGCGCGCCCGATGCTGTCCACATCATTTACTGACATCTAAGCATGTCTTTAGGTGAAATGAAAATAAATATTCAATAATTGACTAAGTAAATGGAAATAAAACATTGAAACAAATTGCTGTTGATCAATAATTTATTAATCGAACTAGAAAATGCCTTAAGTATGCAAGTCGTTCTCTCTGTTATATTTTAAAATTAAAAAAAAAATTTTCTAAGTAATAAATTTGTTTATAAGCAGTGTCTCCATGGACAAGTGAAGAAAGTTCTTTATCGCTGATGAAACACCAACACAAGATTGTGGCTCACCTGGCTGATCCACATGATTAAAACTATTCTTTTTCTTTTTGTCGACGAAAATTCACTCAATACGTTTATGTAGAGTATATACATATTTTTCAAGGAAATAGTTGACAGTGACTTTACCGTTCGTTGGCTTCATAACACTGAAATGCTTATATATATATAT
>NC_069003.1:25748110-25748629 GCF_001194135.2 Octopus bimaculoides
ATATATATATATATAATACAAAAATGGGACAAGAGCACAAAACATCCAAACAGTTAGGTGAAACAAAAAGGGACAACAAAAGATCCAGACAGACGATACAAGGAAAACAAGGACGGGTCATTTGGAGTTTTCAATCCTCAGTCGAGTTCCATATTATCTTTGCAATTTCAGCTGGTTAAACTCGAGCTTGCTTCAATCTGGTCAGCCCCAAGGAAAAAATAAGCTAAGAGCATTACACTCCTTGGAATTCAAAAGAATTTTTAAAGTTTTATTTATATTCTTATAAAATTAATGTAGGATATAAAATATGGAATATATAGTATATATAGTAAAATGAAATGAAGTGTTGAATGTCTTATTGAATAAATGAAATATTGAATATTAAATATTAAATATTAGAGTCCTCTAATATTTAATATTTAATTTTGTACAAGTCCAGCAATTACGAGGGAGGGCGTAAGTCGATTACATCAACTCCAGTATTCAACTGGTACTTATTTTATCAACCCCCCCCCCCCC
>NC_069003.1:25748651-25749702 GCF_001194135.2 Octopus bimaculoides
CCAACAGGATGAAAGGCAAAGTCAACCTCTGCGACATTTGCTTGCATAATGAAGACGTCACTGTGAGTACACACCACCCCCAACTCAACGCTCTCAAATACGAATTATACTACATATGTAACGAGGATTGATGTTATCATGGGCTTCGCACATGCGCACGCTACGTGAAGACGCACGACTTCATGGTTAGGGTATTCGGCTCACGATCTTAAGATCGTGAATTCAATTTCCGGTGACGCGTTGTGTCCTGAGCAAGACACTTTATTTCACATTGTTCCAGCTCACTTAGATGGCTAAGATGAGTACCTGTAATTCAAAGGGGTCAACCTTATCACATTCTGTGTCTCGCTGAATCTCCTCCAGAACTTGCATTAATGGTACACGTATCTGTGGAGTGCTCAGCCACTTGCATGTTAATTTCATGAGTAGGCTGTTCCATTGATGGGATCAATCTGGACCCTCGTCGTCGCACCGACGGAGTGCCAGTTCTCCTTATTACACTACGCCACAGGAATAATGAGGATTATGGTCATCAAGGGCTGAAAGGTAATATACACATTATATAGTGAGATTAAAGGTAACCAAATCATGAACTAAAAGGAACTGAAATACATCCAGTATAACTTCACCAACAATAAATTATCATACATTACACACACGCACACACACACACGAATATAGATATTACCTTTTGGTATTAATACTGCTTGTGTCACTAATAGTTATTTTTTAATAAAGGCCATTGGCTTCTTGCGGCACCAAGGCCTGATTAGACACTATGATTCTTTCGTATAAATGGCGAGTGGCACAGTCGCTGTTATTTCCAGCGGTCAGGTATCTACCATCGACAAGGCCAAGGTCTACTGATATCACGTTGATCTGATAGTCTCGGCAGCAGCGATAACGGTGATTGTCTCCCGCTAGTGATGTAAACAAGAGTGCTTATATGCATCACACGACCGTATGAGAGGTTCTCTCGTGTTAACCACCGCAGCATTCTGTGTTCTAGCACAATTTCCGCTTTTAAGTGGTGACAAATATTACACACATA
>NC_069003.1:25749904-25750662 GCF_001194135.2 Octopus bimaculoides
CTCTCTCTCTCTTTCTCTCTTTTCCATATTTAAAACATCAACCGTATAAAACAAGGACAAGTTCAGATCTGACTTTGGGCTACACAACAACACGGGGACAAGAAACATGACAGCTCCATCTACTGAAAAATTGGAGAAATTGATAAAGTACTGGGCCAACAAATTGATACAAATAATGTTTTATGTTCAGAATTTTCAAGTGTTGAGGAACATCCAGTGCCCCCCTCTGATCGAGTCCATCTTCGTGGCTTCTACCGGGGTAGAAAAACATACAGAAACAAAATGGACAACGGATAGAGTACATTATTTCTATATTGCATCCCACTGAACTCCTTATTATAAATCTCAGCACATCGACCTTCAACTAGGGGGAGGAATTCTATGTCTGGAAGAATAAATCGGTGGATCACATCTCATCATTTGATCGAGTAAGCGGCGTGTCTTAGGCCTTCTCTATCAACACTGACCATCAGCTGTATGATGACGAGCAGCAAAAAGAATAATAATAATAATAATAATAATAATAATAATAATAATAATAAGCAGAACAACAACAACACTCGCAGCAACAGAAATACGGATGGTAGGATACACACAAACTACCTCATAACTTTTAAACAATTAAAGACAACCTAAAAACTATATACAGTAATCCCTCGACTATCGCGGGGGTGTTACGTTCCAAAATCCCCGCGATAGGTGAAGATCCGTGAAGTAGAAACAATACTTACTGTATGTTTTTTTTAAAAATTATTTTT
>NC_069003.1:25750672-25756097 GCF_001194135.2 Octopus bimaculoides
ATGCAAAAAAAAAAAAAAAACCCCCAAAAATCCACAAAGGAATCGACATAAGCTTAAATAATAAACCGTGATATGTGAACCGCGATATGGCGATGGACTACTGTAAGTGAAATGGTCAGTAAATATTGAGGTGGTCAAAATATATATTCAAGTGGCCTGTAATTATTCAGTGTGAAGGCACGTGGCTTAGTGGTCAGGGTATTCGGATTACGATCATAAGGTCGTGACTTCGATACCTGACGGCGCATTGTGTCCTTGAGCAAGACACTTTATATCACGTTGCTGTCAAAAATGAGTTGTACCTGAAATTCAAAGGGTTAGCCTTGTCTCATTCTGTTTCATGCTGAATCTCCATGAGAACTACGTTAAGAGTATGCGTGTCTGTGGAGTGCACTTGCACATTAATTTCATCAGCTGGCTGTTATGTTAACTGGTTCAGCTGGAACACTCGTCGAACCGACGGAGTTCCACTTATTCAGTTTAAATGCCTAATGATTCCAATACTGTTTTCTAAAATCCATTTGGTACATGTACAATATCTTCAAATATTTAGCGTTGTCAGAATAATATATAGCCATAATAAAGTAGAATTTCATAGACGGAAACTGTGTAGAAGCCTGTCTTCTGTTTAACTAATAACCTTAACTAGTCTTCAAGATTTGATGCAAAAAATAATACCCATTGTTTGATATCAACTCGTATAATTTAATTATGGAGCTTGGTAAAAGTATCTGAATCATTCTCCAAAAATACAAATTCATATTTGGATTAAAGCGTAAAATGAGAAAGAAAAAAATATGGATGGACAGATTTTTTCTTGAAATAATACCAATTCTATCGAAAGTGATTTATTCTATCATATTTTTAATGACTTCCACAATGAGATAAATTTAACCAGTAAACAAACTCTTGCCATCGTAAATACCTCAATTCTGGAGCCACAGGGATGTATTATTAATTTTTGCTTCCTTCAGCTACACACCGTGAAGGCGAATACTCCTTTCCCGCCTAACCGAAAGTCCCTTTTTTCGTCCGATCATCTCATTAGCTATCCTGCAGAGAAGTTCCTGTCTACAGTTCGTCTTTGAGATAGAGGCAGATACCTCATATGGATCTGTTTTCTTATTACCCATGCGGGCCAACATAGAAGTGTTGGCCCGCATATGGATCCTCATATGCGCATATGGATCCGCATATGGATACCTCATATGGATCACTACCATCAACGACCCTTTTCTTTCCACCGCACATCCTTAATGCTGCGGTGGAGGTGGTGGTGGGGGTTCCTGACTTCTTAGATGAACGGAACAAAATACTGAAATACTGCAATTTGTCGGCAAATTACATTTTAAACCCCGAGGTGTCTCGGGTGTGGGCATTTAGGCGAAGACATTTTCGTCGTCGCCGTTCCGTCTCGCCGAAGTATCATGTGAATCTCATGATGGTGCTTAGCTGTTTCCAGTATCTCAGTCACGCTATCACTTTCAATACTGTAGTGAGGGCTTTAGGGTTACCTCTAAAATAATTAGAGAACCGTATCGTCCGCCCACCATTGGAATGTGTAAATGAGGAAGTGTACATAGATGGAGCTTCCTTTTATCTATTTATTTATTTTATTTATTATTGTTATTATTTACTTTTCAAATTGGCGTCAGAAGTAAAGATATCTCGTGACTGGAACACAGTAATCCCTCGATTATCGCGGGTGTTACGTTCTAAAACATCCCGCGATAAGGGAAAATCCGCGAATTATTTTAATAATTTGAATATATTTATTATATTATATATGCAAAACAACACCGTAGAGGAATCGACGTAAGCTTAAATAATAAACTCCGAAAGGTGAACCGCAATATGGCGAGGGATTCCTGCATATGACATTTATCTGCATTGAAATTCATAGAATAAATGACCTTTTGTAATAAATAACTAGAGAAAACTTCGTATTGACAAGTGGAAAATTCGTAACCAAATTAATAAGAAATAGTAACTGATATGATTTGAATATCTGATTTAATGATTTTTCCTTTGAGTGCCTGGTATTAAATAAAACGTAATTCTGTTTTGACATACGTGAAATATCATAATATAAATCGTGTTGTGATTGCGTACAAATCATGTATGTCACTGAATAAAGCCATTTAAAATGAATTTAATTACTTTAATTGTTATTTTGTGGTATTTTCCTTGAGACTCGTTACATTTTTACCGGAAAAAATGACTCAAGGGAGGTGACTCTCAACTGACTTGATTAAATCAAGGGAGGCAACTACGATTTATTTATTAAAATATGGCGGATCTTCCTGTCACGCTGGAATTCAGGTTTGTTTTGTCGACAGATATTTTTCATTGTATTTTCTGTTCTCTTCCACTCTATTCGATTTGCCCGATCATTTAAATTTAGGCGCTAGTTTTTTCTGTAACTTTTAAATTGTGTACATAGTTTGTAATCAAGATTCGACCTGTTTTAATTAGATTGTATACTACTTTCTATCGATCAAGCAAGCACTGTGACATAAATAATTGCTTTAATATCAATATCCTAGCCTCCGTTGCAAGTTTGACAAAGAATTTTTAAAAATTAACTTACAGTTTAGGAATCGTAGTTAAGGGTTACAAAAGTTGACTTACGTTGTGTAAGAGAGATAACAGGTGATTTATAAATAATTTGTTAGAGTTCCGGTCTCCGGTGGATACAGTAACGGCTTTAGTTATAGATTCAAGAAAGGAATATGGATATTAGCCTCCCAGGTTCAAACACAACCTGCTATTTGGCAACGAATAACATCTCGCTGTCACCCGGCCTTGGTGTACGGGTAAAGCCATGGAAAGCGGCGTGATGGTTGTGCAACCTCGGCGAAAGAGCCATCCATTAACCAGCGGCGATATCTGCTGGACAGATGAAGCTCAGGATGTCAATAAGTTCCCGAATTGTTTTCTATTACTATCGTTCTAGAAATCTGATGTCTATTACCTTTTACTTGTTTCAGTCATAGATTACGGCCATGCTGGGGCACTGCCTCGAAGAATTTTTAATTAACCCCAAGCAAAAGTTTATCAAACAAAAGTTATATTTCCATACCTTAGCAGTTCAGCCAAAAAGAAGAAAAAAAAAAACAAAAAAAACAGACCAATAGAATACTTAAGTTTTCTCTTTTTATGCCCGATAATTATTCTGTTGGTCTGTTTTTTTTCTTTTTTTTTGCACACACGTACACACACATGATGGGCTTCTTTCAGTTTCTGTCTCTCAAATCCATTCTCAAGGCTTTGGTTGGCCTGGGGCTATAGTAAAGGACACTTGACCAATGTGGCACGCAGTGGGATTGAACCAAGAAAAATGTGGCTGGGAAGCAAGCTTCTTAACATACAGCTAAATATAGCAGTCAAATTTTTCCATGAATCACCCAGTACCATCTACAATAATAAAAGCAAAATTCTGTCTGTCCATCTGGGACCCCAATATCTCACTTGCTCTATATAGACATGTTATACCTTTTTGGAATCAGGATGATCCTGGGATTGAGAATCTACCTTTCATTTGGTTTTTGAACATCTAAACATTGGGATCTGATTTAAAAGCATCTGGGTTGCTATTTCTAGCAGGTAAAGCTTGACTGATGCACACTATCTTGGCTGGCGTTTACCAGATGCTATCAGAGATCAAGGGGGAGATAAATAACATTCACTTTGTTAATTTTATGTCAGAACAAAAACTTTGGGACAAATTGGAATTCAACTTGGGACTGGAACAATAGAATGATTGCATTACAGAATTCTCATTCGTTCTTAACCTCTGAGCAAACACTGTCAGGGCATATAGTCATTATAGACGTATTATAGTCATGCTATTTAGCTGTCTTCAGTTTTGCCTGGTGTGCTAACGATTTTGCCAACTTGCCGCCTGAACCTATTGTAAAAAGGATTGTTATTATTATTGTTACTAGCTGGCCCCGTGCCGTCAAAAATGATGGCTAATTGTAGTATTTTATAGATAATTATGGATGGTAAATCAAATTGATACTCATGTCAATGTTATCCAGTGGTTGTCTTTTGAGATGTGACATCAATCATCATTTGTTACTGAAAGAACGCTGGTTCACATATACAAACATTCACATACTTCCCTTGTACATGCACATACAGTGGAGGCGCAATGGCCCAGTGGTTAGGGCAGCGGACTCGCGGTCATAGGATTGTGTTTTCGATTCCCAGACCGGGTGTTGTGAGTGTTTATTGAGCGAAAACACCTAAAGCTCCATGAGGCTCCGGCAGGGGATGGTGGGCGAACCCTGCTGTACTCTTTCACCACAACTTTCTCTCACTCTTACTTCCTGTTTCTGTTGTGCCTGTAATTCAAAGGGTCAGCCTTGTCACACTCTGTGTCACGCTGAATATCCCCGAGAACTACATTAAGGGTACACGTGTCTGTGGAGTGCTCAGCCACTTGCACGTTAATTTCACAAGCAGGCTGTTCCGTTGACCGATCAACTGGAACCCTCGACGTCGTAAGCGACGGAGTGCCAACAAACATGCACATACATACACACACATATACTCACACAGAGTTGAAATGCTGTTTGATTTTTTCTTTTCAGCATTGAATGCTCACCATTCCACTTCCATTGCACACACACACACGCACACACAAACATTCATGTACCCTCCTTTTACTTACACACACACACATGCTCACATAGAGTTGAAATGCTCCCACTACCAGTTTGCCATCACCCCTTCCTTTCTCATTCATATATTGTGATGAAGAAAAACACGAGTATTATTACAGTAGATTTATTAAGCTAGTGCAGTGTCATAAGCAGTGGAGTGTCAGAATATTTAGCTTTATCCATTCGATCAATGATTGTCAACTTGTTGGAATTTATGTAATGATCCTAGTTTCTCTTTGACAGTGGTGGTGCTGAACTCCTTTTCGACAAAATCAAGAAACATCAGATCAAATTGCCCCTCGAAGATAACAAACAATGTAAATACATCATTATCTAAATTCTCAGTGTTGTTGTTGTTGTTGTTGTTGTTGTAATTGGTTTGTTAATCAAGTATTTGGTATGTGGTCGATAGGTAACAGAGTTGATTGTGGACAAAAATACCTTGTGGTATTTGACTATGTGGCTTTACATCCTTCAGGCATTGACGTGAGTGTAGTTTTGAAGGCAGTGCCCCAGCATCGCCACACTCCAAGGACTGAAGCCAGTACATTTTGTTGAGATCAAAATTTAGTTATATGGCTGATATGAAGAGCACATACACACACACACACACACTCACACACGCATATGTAAACACATGTGCACACACATGCACACACAAATGTATGTATATATATATATATATATATATATATATATCGTCCAACCCATGCTAGCATGGAAAGCGGACGTTAAACGATGATGATGATGATGAT
>NC_069003.1:25756705-25759892 GCF_001194135.2 Octopus bimaculoides
TTACAGTTTTATATTTAAGAGATGAGGAATTACGTACATTATTTACATTATTTATGTTTGACGGATATTTGTCCTCATCTTGTTTGTTGTTAACACAACGTTTTGATTGATATACCATCCAGCCTTCATCAGGTGTCTTGGGGGAAATTTCGAACCTGGGTTCTCATTCCTAAGGTATTTTTCAATGTTATTATTATTATTGTTATTGTTCAGGTCACTGTTTGGAATCGAACTCGGAATGTTGGGGTTAGTAGCCTGCGCTCTTAACCACTACACCATATACCCACAAGCATATGGCGTAAATAATGTACATAATTCCTCATTTCTTAAATATAGAACTGTACTCTGATCTCTTCTTGAGATTTTACAACTGGCTACTTTGCTTGATATGTATATAATATTTGCATGGATTTGTTACATAGTCTCTCATTAAACATCTTCTTCAGGGAAAATCAAAGATCTGCTACCATGGATCCGTGATAATATGTTGAAAGAAAGACCTGAACTTTTCCTTCAAGGACACAGTGTGTAAGTAATGTTTTGCGACCCCCAGGTCTGAAACATCGTATTCCTTTTCTACCCATCATGTACAAAATAATTATCCAACTTCATCAACTTCTTATTTCTTTATTGCCCACAAGGGGCTAAACATAGAGGGGACAAACAAGGACAGACAAAGGGATTAAGTCGATTACATCGACCCCAGTGCGTAACTGGTACTTATTTAATCGACCCCGAAAGGATGAAAGGCAAAGTTGATCTTGGCAGAATTTGAACTCAGAATGTAGCAGCAGACGAAATACTGCTATGCATTTTGCCCGGTGTGCTAACGTTTCTGCCAGCTCGTCGCCTCACCAACTTCTTGCCAACACAAAACCCCAATGGCTTCCTGTGACCCTATTTTAACCCTTTAGCATTCAAATTACTCTGTCAAATCATCATCATCGTTTAACGTCCGCTTTCCATGCTAGCATGGGTTGGACTGTAGTACGTATTTATTTGCATTATTCTGAATTAATCGCATATCATCTCATAGCTTCAAGATTTTTATGATGTAATTGTTTTACATTTAGAATAGCATTTTAGGGTAGGCATGAGAGGCAGGATCTGGTCAATTTGAACATAATTGGGCTGAATATGGTCAGTTTGAATGCTAAAGAGTTGGTGTATATAGATTTATTTAACCTCCACGTAACGTTGATATAAATACAATTTTATCATTTGATTCAATTTGATATTCCAGTTTACCCTGCAATGGATGAGAGCAAAAAATGGTATTTAGATAGAGGGATACACAAACAACTACTGGAATATCACATACAACCATACTTACACTTACACACATACATCCACACTCACATCTGTATGTATAGATACCTATATACCAACTCTTTGTTTGAAAAAGTAAAGGAGTCTTTGATTGCTGTAGAATGGCTTGTGATTATAATCCCAGCCCATTCGGGGTTTACTTCAGGTAAAACAATAACAACAACAACAACAACAGTAATTGGAGTGAAAATATTTCTTCAGCTTTGTTTATTTTATTCTTCAGGCGACCTGGAATTTTAGTCCTAATCAATGATGCAGACTGGGAATTAATGGTAAGTCTTCATGTCATCCATTTTTCCCTCTCTCTCTTTCGGAGAGGCACAAGCACATACACAGACATATACACACACGGCAGTAACTTCCGCCTACCACATTCAATCACAAGGCTTCGGTCGGCCCAGGGCTATAGCAGAAGACACTTGCCCAAAGTGCCACGCAGTGGAACTGAACCCGAAACCATGTAGCTGGGAAGCAAGCTTCCTACATATTTGTTTATTAGTTTTTCAATTCATTAATCAATGCATGCATGTATTAGATGAATATGTTTGTTAAAGAACTGTTTTACTAGCAGATCCCTTTCCTGTCACTAACTCTTACTTACCTGTTTTTCAAGTAATAGGTCCCTAATTTCACACCACTATCAAAGGTGAGAAGAGGATTTGTTGATAGGCAAATGACAACACCACAACCACTTGTAGCAAGCAACATTTGTAGAGGGAAAATGTAAGCGCACACACACGCATGTACACACACACACACACACACACACTCACATGCGCAATTGGCTTCTTTTAGTTTCCTTCTACCAAGGCCACTAACAAGGCTTTGGTTGACCCAGGGTTATATTAGAAGACACTTGCCCAAAGTGCCATGCAGTGGGACTGAACCTGAAACCATACAGTTGGGAAACAACCTTCTTAATCACAATGCCATACTTGCGCATATATACTCATGTATTGTGTAACCATGTACACACACACACTAGTACACATTCAGTCACATACATACATACTAAACACACACACACCCACACACACACACACACACACAGAGTTATGCATGGGCTAATAAAATGTATTGAAGAAAAAGAAATAAAAATCATGATTAATTCAAGGAAAGTATACTTGTAATCTTGTAATTAAAAGAATCATTAATGGTAATTCTTGTCAGAAAGAACAAAAGAGACAACTTTGAAAACCAAATTTCATTAAAGAATGAAGACACAACAGTTGGTAGTAATTATGATGCTTAGTTAGTAAAGAGAAGACAACTATAGACATAGTTGAATCTTATTTGATCTCCTCAGTGGAACAGTCTGACCTGCATGTACCAGACTTTAGATTAGCTGAAATAATATAAATATAGATATTTATACATACAGATGTGTGTGTGGATGTATGTGTGTATGTGTAAGTAAGGTTGTGTGTAATATTCCAGTAGTTGTTTGTGTATCCTTCTATCTAAATACCATTTTTTGCTCTCTTCCATTGCAGGGTGAACTGGAATATCAAATTGAATCAGACGATAAAATTGTATTTATATCAACGTTACATGGAGGTTAAATAAATCTATATACACCAACCAATTAACGACATGTTGTTAATTATTCTTTTCTTTTATTTTGTTACTTGTTTCAGTCAAACTGTGGCCATGCTGCAGCACCACCTTAAAGAATTTTAGTCGAAGAATCAACCCCAGTACTCATTTTTTTTTAAAGTCTGGTACTTATTCTGTTGGTCTCTTGCTGAACTGCTAGGTTATGTGAATGTAAACACACCAACACTGGTTGTCAAGTAATGGTGGGGACAAATACAACACAGGACACACACACATGCATATATATATATATATATATATA
>NC_069003.1:25760672-25762431 GCF_001194135.2 Octopus bimaculoides
ATATATATATATATATATATATATATATATATATGTATTTATAGATCTCTACCAAAAATTTGGTAAAAATATTGTACCTGTTATCAACGTAGCAAAATTTTCATATGAAAGGTTGTTTATCATATAATTTTGTGTGCATATCAATTTAAATAAGAGCTATAACACGATCCATCGTAAAAACTTTTTTAATGACCTATGTACATTTCCATACCCAAAATTTCTCAAGTTCTGATAGTGACTCAGCAATAAGAACAAGATCATTGGTGTCGAGAAGCTCCCAAGGGCAGCCATTCTTAAATTCCTCAGTTATAGCTTGGAGGAGTATGATAAACAAGAGGGGTTAAGAACTGATCCCTGGTGGACTCCTGCTTGTACACTAAATTCCTTGCTATATTCATTGGCAACTTTCACCTTACTGGCAGCGTCCTTATAAATGGGTTTTACAGCTCTCATCAACCATCCATCTATCCCTGGATTCTGCATCACCCACAGTAAAGGGAGTGGGAAACCTTGTCAAAGGCTTTCTCCATGTGAACAAAAGTCAGATGCAGAGGTTTATTTTTGGCCAAATATCTCTTCTGCATCTGCCTCACCAGGAAGATACATTTCTTAGCCACACAGGGCTCAACGAAGATGGAAGATAACATTGGTGGTACTTCTACCCGGTACAAATCCAAGTTGCATCTCTCTATGCTAAATCTCCTATATATATATATGATGGGCTTCTTTCAGTTTCATTTGACCAAATCCACTCACAAGGCCTTGGTCAACCTGAGGTTATAGTAGAAGACACTTGCCCAAGGTGCCACACAGTGGGACTGAACCTGGAAGCATGTGGTTGGGAAGCAAACTTCTTACTACACAGTCATGCCTGTGCCTATTTATATTTCTATCCAAATCTTTATGCTACGATTTCAAATCTCTGACGGAATGAGATTTCAGTTTCCATCAACCAAATACTCTGACGAGGCTCCAATCCACCCGAGGCTATAGTGGAAGACACTTGCGCCAGGTGCCTAACTGGGGCATTCAACCTAAAGTCACATGGTTGAGAAGCGAACTTTTTAATTACAGAACCACGTCTGTACCTCTACTGCATATATGTGTATATATGTGGTTGTCTCCATATGTGCATCTTACTGTGAAATCATAACTTTGAAAACACACCCACACACACACAGACACCAACGAGAAAAGATTCCACATGAGCAAGTTTTTATTTTATATCTTGTGGCCATCGCAGTGTTGACGATATAGATTTTTCTCCAGGCGGGAATATAATGAATATATAGTATTAGTCATGTACAGTGGGTGGCGTGGTCGGATTGTTTGGAGTATAATAATAATAAATTTTAGATTCCAACCAAATAAAATCTTCCCTTTCAAAATCTTTTAAATGAACATTATTTAGATAATGAATGGAAATAATTAGTAATTATAAATCTTCTCAGGCGAAAAATGATGAATATTTCCTCATATTTGTTGACTGGAGTTTATTAATTTTTTTTGGTAGACTTTAATTAGATTCTGTCGTTTGTTTTTGTATATTGCATTTCCTCTGAGAAAGCTCTGTGTGTGTGTGTGTGCTTGTTTTTTTGTTTGTGTGTATAAACATGACAATATTAATATATATGTTATAGACAGTACACCCTATACAAACTGTGTGGAGAAATTATTCATTTATGTATGTATGTATTTATGTATGTATGTATGTATATATATATATATATATTATATATATATATATATATATATATAT
>NC_069003.1:25764318-25768601 GCF_001194135.2 Octopus bimaculoides
TATATATATATATATAATAAATTTAATGTACAATATATGGATTTATATAAACCAGTGTTAATCACAAAAACGGTCCTTTAGTGGACCTGGCTACAAACCACATATTAAACCAATACATAAGGGTGTAACGTAGAGTCCTATGCTATTGAAGTTCCAGTAAACCCAATCAGTGATGATTATGTCATGAGGAGTATGATGAATATAAAGAAAGTCCGGAGGTATGAGATGAATATATTTATTTCACCATTTGATATCCATAGGACGTCGGCTGTTTCGCAGCCAACATCATGCAAAAATAATTTATTTTTGCGTATAATAAATTATCTTACATGTCTGCACTAGTGTGTATGTTATAAATTGCATAGTACTATTGTACATTTTACAAACGAATGCAGATACAGAAGTCTAGCTCTGTAAGAAAACTTAACAGTAAACTGTACCTTAACAGAATTATGTCAGCAGGGAAAACTATTTGAATAAATAACGAGTTCTGATCAAAAAGGCAATATTAATTACAATATTAATTAAATATGGAAATAGGCTGGGATTGAGTTTGTTTTTTTAGCAGTATGAAAGATAACTCCGAGCATGTTTCGTGATTATTACAACTCCTTAGCGAAGCATCGTCTAAGTGTTACATCAGATCTTAGAATGAAAATGCATTCGAATTTTGATGAATGAACACAGAATTAGACGAAAACGCAAACGAATGACTGCAGAAAATTTTCCGGTTCTCCTGCTGCATGAAAACGTCATGGTAACATAGTTGTTATCATACTTATGATAGTAAAGCAAGAAATTTCATTTGTTTCTTCTTTTTCGAACGGATTTAATATTTTCCTCACTGATTGTTCCAACAATGAAAGATGCGATCCCAATGAATAAGAATGGCTAAAGGCAGCAATATTTCCAGACGAGAAATACATTTCCGGGATATATTGTATTTATGAAAATATAGCCGGAAGCTTCATCAACCGGAACTAAGTAAGGTGCCATTAAATTTCCTCTGTGTATTTCTTGAGGTATTTCGAAGAAGCTTTTCCTGATATCTCTGAATAAAAATGTGGCTGTGTTCGTTGATGCTTCTTTTATATCCGGTTAAAATTTCACAAAATTCTGGTAATTCGTGACTTATTATCCAGAGCATATTTTTTTTTTTATTAATTTCAGCTGTACTTTATACGATGTCACGTGCTCCGGTGATGTTCGAACGTGCTTGCGTGTATTTGTGTGTGTGTGTATGTATGTATGTGTGCGTGCGTGCGTACGTGCGTGTATGTATGTATGTATGTATGTATGTATGTATGTGTGGATGTATATATGTATGAGAGAACGATTGATAAAGCCAATGTTCAGCATTATATATGATGTAGATAAAGGAATCAAATAACTGCTCAAGGCAGGCATATATTATACATACATACATGTCTCTCTGTATATATATATATATATATATATATATATATATTTAATATTTTGGATGAATGTGTATATATCGATTAGTGTGTTGAAGTATCGAATGATAATATACCGTTGGATCTACTTTGGGAAATTTCTTGCTTTACTTTTTTATTAATTTCAGCTGAGGAAGATTCCTGCTGTAGTTTATACTATGTCACGTGTTCCGGTGATGTGTGAACGTGTATTTGAGCGTGTTTGTTTGTGTGTGTGTGTGTGTGTGTGTGTGTGTGTGTGTGTGTGTGTGTGTTAGTTGAGATAATAATAATAATTTCACTAAAGATTTCGAGTTGTGGTTGTTATAACAACATGACAGCCAAAACTCAGGATCTTTAGTGACTTTATGTACTGATGCACCTGATGAGACCCAGACTGTAAAATTGATGCAACACAATATGTTGAACGGAGTCCTACCCATAAGGGACACTAGCAGGATGGGTCGAAACGACCCTTGTACAAAAGAAAGGTTAATACCAAATCCATCATCTGGTTACTTAAGAAATTATTATATTATTATTATTATTATTATTATTATTATTATTATTATAGGTTAGCTGAGTTAGAAGTTAAAATAACCGTCTAAGGGATAAAAATATCCATTATACTACCGGTATATTACCTATATCTAAACATAGGCAACCATGTTATGCTTATAGATTATAGGTAAAGTCACGGATAAACAGGAGTTTATCAGGAATCAAAATTTAAAGAAAACAGAAAATGGAGATAATATTGATGAACAACAATTGATTTGCATAAATTATTATTTATTAATTATTTACAAAAAGGCCGCATCCCATCCTACAGCTGTTTCTGCTGCCAATGTTCTTTGGTATCACCATTATTATGCTAAAAATATATATCCTACTTGGTAAAAAAACCGATTTGAATCATGGAGCTTCATCAGAGTGGAAAATAAATAAATAAAAATAAGAGACAAGAAAAGAAGGAGGAAAGGTTGAATATGGTGAGAATCAAGTCATGTTTCGTGTGTATCTCACTCGGGCAATAAGTAAATGATTAAACTTATAAATGAGTATTTGGTTGGATAGCCCTATATACGGGGTCATAGGTTGAATAAATAATGATGATAATAACAGCCTGCTCGTGAAATTAACGTGCAAGTGGCTGAGCACTCCACAGACACGTGTACCCTTAACGTAGTTCTCGGGGGATATTCAGCGTGACACAGTGTGACAAGGCTGACCTTTTGAATTACAAGCACAACAGAAACAGGAAGTAAGAGTGAGAGAAAGTTGTGGTGAAAGAGTACAGTAGGGTTCGCCACCATCCCCTGCCGGAGCCTCGTGAAGCTTTAGATGTTTTCGCTCAATAAACACACACAACGCCCGGTCTGGGAATCGAAACCGCGATCCTATGACCGCGAGTCCACTGCCCTAACCACTGGGCCATTGCGCCTCCACATTGTATAAGTATAACCAATCTATTGCACATAAATTTTAGTGACAAAATATGGACCTCCAAGGGTCATATGGACCACCAATGGTCATATAGACCCCTTTTGAGAACCACTGGTAATACACTAATCTCTTCCTCTCAAATCATTGACTCTGTTCCTAAATTAGAAGCAATTCATTTGACACAATTAAAATTAGACCAACGAACGATTTCTGCACCAAAATAGCAAATTAAAATCTCTCGTTAAGAAAGGTCGTTTGCACTTCCATTTGCCTTATACCAATTGATCACCGCTGAAGAAAACTGATCTATTTTCCCTTATAGTCAGTACTCATTGAAGCAAAATAATTTCTGCGCCAATTTCGTGTCTCTTCCGTTTTGCGGTATTATTCAATAATATTTGTTATTCAATCCGAGGCAGAACCAGGAGAAGTTTGTATTGTTATTTATTTATTTTTTTAAATGATAATATCCATCATACCAAAAGCAAGTAGTAGAACTAAAGTTCCTTCCTGAATCATATAGATTCATTGAGCCGGTTTCCATGGCGCATATATTCACCACCTGGACGGGACGCCGGTCCGTCGCCGGATTACTAATTTTTGTTAACTGGGAGGACTGGAGCAAGGTGAAACGAAATGTTTTGCTCAAAAGCACAACGTATCGCCCGGTCTAGGAATCGAAACGACAATCTTGCGGTCATGAGTCCGACACCTCTAACCACTAAGCCACGCACCTCCACACCGAGAGCAAAGTTTGTACAAAAGAACATCGTAGTGGAAATTTACTAAGAAAGGAAGTGGTGTCAATTGAAATGATTTTGGTGCGGAATAGAGGTTGGTCAAATCTCTATTGCAAATCGGTTACAAACGATACAAGCTGACTTAATGATACTTGTATCTGACGTAGCGATAATATGGAAAATATCTGAATAGCCGTTAAAAAATGTCCCTTTTTTCCTTTCCTTGCACAATTCCACATCATTTGAAGCAAGGATGTCTCCTAGATGATGTGTTGCAAGCCCGTACAACTTTTGTTACATTTGTGGCGAGTTTATGACAAAATGAACATCAGAGAAACAGTAGTGAATTTCTCAAAAAATCAAAAACAGTAAACTTGTAATTCAAAGAATAAAATATTTGCATGAACAACTTGGGAGAGATGCTTCTAGGACCAGAGGCAAAGTCAATAAAATTTATAGCCAGCATGGGCTGTTTTGAATCCTTACAAAAGTCGTTCGCGTATCCACGATGTTGTTGGACATGTCGAGGCTATGGAAAAAGACCAGGTGGAGTTTTGTGAATTTGTAAAAAAAAAGAAGAAAAAACGCCAGAGGAGTTCTTAGGAGCCTTCTGAGGAATTCATTCTGTTACAAGTATTTAAGCCAGGTCTGTGGTTTAAGAATA
>NC_069003.1:25768615-25769516 GCF_001194135.2 Octopus bimaculoides
CCTCCCTCCCTCCCTCCTATCTGTCTGAAGAAATACAGAGTCGTTGACTCTGACACTCCATGATTAATCTCTAAAATAATCGATGCCACGATTGGAAGCTGAGGAGGATGAGGAAGAAACATATCAGGAAAAGAACTGAACGAGTTTTTGTCCCAGACTTCAGCTCACAAATATTGCGAGAATGTATCACCCTTTCAAAGACGATGTCCAGGCAGATGCTATTTTTTCTGATAAAGTGTTGCAGAAAAATAACCTGCGGTAGTTCATCATGGCTAGTTTCTTTAAAAGTAAAGGATCACCTAATATGGCCATATATTCAAAGAAGCAGAGGTCTGGAAATCGTTATCATGGAAAGAAGAGTAGAGGGTAATCAATCAAGAAGCAAGCAAAGAATACAATGAACGGACAATAACACAGCCTTCTTGGACAAGAGTGGCAGGGTAGCTAGAGAACTGGAACTTAATCGGAAAGATTTTCGTTCTAGTGTCATCAATGCGTTGCAGGCGTACAATATATGACGATAAGGACGAGTTTCTTTAAAAAAGTGACCCGAAAATTTCTCCATTTCTGATGCTTCTTCTTCAGTATCAAAAGATCCTGATGATTCCCCTAAGACACTTAAAACGAGTGACTCACCTTTCTCTCCCTCTCTTCTTCCCCTCTCCTACCTTCTGTCTCTCCTATCTCTTTTCTCACTTCCATTTCCTCCCCTCCCCTTCACACACCTCCCTTCCTCTCATCCTCCCTTCCCACCCTGCTTTGGTCCATCCCTCCATCCCTTCTCTCCCCCGCCCTCCCTTTTCTCCTCCCTCTTCTATCTCATTCTCTACTCAGTCATCTCTTCTTCTCTCGTCCCATGTCACCCTTCTGTTTGACTGAGTGCCCAGATGAGAAATCGAGA
>NC_069003.1:25770463-25771778 GCF_001194135.2 Octopus bimaculoides
TTGCATTTAAAAAAAAAGTCAATTAATTATTCTGTCATAAAACCTTTGGTGTTTATTTAAATGTCCGTTAGTCTTTATAACATTCTCGGAGAGAGATCTTTCAAATGAAATGCAAATATTTTTTTTCTTTTAACATATCGGTTTCTATTTATTTTTATTGTTTATTATTTCACTGTACGATAATTATATTTATATTGTTTTTATTATGTTGTTTTATTATGATTTTGTTTTTTGATTAATTGTTTGTGCTTGATTAAAGATTAATGGATGTTTTGAATGATATTTTGGAAGGAATTTTGCCTAAATAAATAGATTTTAATTCATCTGAGAACGAAGGACATTCTTGGGCAGCAAATTAGATTCCTTACCACAAGGCAAATTCTGTGTGTGAGTATCTATCTATCTATCTATCTATCTATCTATCTATCTATCTATCTATCTATATATCTGTCTGTCTGTCTGTCTGTCTGTCTGTCTATCTATCTATCTATCCATCTGTCTGTCTGTCTGTCTATCTATCTATCTATCTATCTATCTATCTATCTGAAAGAGAGAGAGATGGAAAGAGAGAAAGAGAGAAAGAGAAAGAGAAAGAGAGAGAGAGAGAGAGAGAGAGAGAGAGAGAGAGAGAAAGAGAAAGAGAAAGAGAGAGAGAGTGTGTGTGGAGGAAATGGTTTTCTTTTACCCCACCTTTCTTCAAACTCCCCTTCCTAATTGATATTCGAGATCCAGAAATACAAACGAAATATGAAACAATACTAGTTCGAAACTTAGTATGACGTCATGGTACTATTCTTTCTTTCTTTCTTTCTTTCTCTGTTAATTAAAAACAAATATTTTTCTATATCACTCCTTCCCTATTCCCATGAACTTCCCAAAATGCAGCTGAAATACCTCGTTGCATGGTGGGTGTCTGTTTTTAAAGTACAATATAGTTTGCGGCGATGCAATACATTACAATACGGCTAATGGATCTTCGTCGGATTCGACGATAAAGATTCAGTTGTTCGATTAGTGGAATTATTTGTTCACTGCATTAGTGTATAAGTGACTGAGTATTCCACAGATTTCGCTTTTGTTTTACTTGTTTCTGCTATTAGACTGCGGCCATGTTGGAGCATCGCCTTGAAGAATTTTCATCTGAATGAATCGACCCCAGTAATTTTAATTTTTTTTTCAAAACCTGATACTTATTTTATCGGTCTCTTAGGCCGAACCGCTATTTTCCGGAGATGTAAACACACCAACACCGGTTGCCAAACGGTGGTGACACTCACACACACACACACACACACACACACACACACACACACAC
>NC_069003.1:25772758-25774877 GCF_001194135.2 Octopus bimaculoides
AAACAAGTAAAAAGAGTAAAAGAGTAAAAACAGAAAGAGAACCAGTGATCACATCATCTATGATATTGAAATTAAAAAATAAATACTGTTATAAAATTGCTCAATTGTCTTTGTAATTGTATTTTGGGTTTGAGAAATTGAGCGGTTTTCAGCATGCGTGTATATAGGTGGAAACGAGCTGCTTGGCAGAGGTCTGAAGAGGATGATATGACAAGCCTTGACTATTGGGATCGATTCAAAAAGCTCAGGCTTTGCTCCCTCCACTGCCGCTGTGAAACTAGCTTGCTGTTGTCATTGATGTATTATAACTGCTTCAGATGAAACCTGTTTTTAAAGATTAAAAAAAAAAATCATAATTGTATTTCAGGTTTTCTCACTTCTCGGAACACAAGATTAATTTCTGTTCATGAAAGGAAAACAAGTGAAACAAAATATTGTGTCCAAGGGCTTCCACAAGAGTCTTCAGTTTCTGCCATTTAATTCTTATTCTTTTCAGATTATTTTCTGTCATGTCTTGCTGATGACGGTCTTGACCTATTTACTTCGTCAAGCGTTTTTTAATCACAATCAAATTTAGGCTCTGTTCTATTTGCAGTAAAACCGCGGAACAAAAATGGAAACATTTAAAGCTCTTTAAAACGCAATTAATTTCTTTTTATAATTCAAATCTATTAATCATCGATGCAATGAAATATTTGTAATGAATCAATTATTAATTCAGCTAAAATCTATCAACCTCCTTGGTATTTGATTTAAATGAGATTTAAACTGGGAAACACATCCTAAGTGTTGAACAAAATGAATGATCGTAGTATGATCTTAAATATATCAACACTACATAATAAGGTATTATTAATACTAAATTAAAATAGTTGTTTCTTGGAAGAAGAGGTAATTGTGCAGATTATCTAGAAATGATTAGAAAAAGTTTTACTCAAATAAGAAAAAGAAAGAAGTAAAGCAATACATCAAACTGTTTATAAAGCGCTTTTCCTAATAGCTATTTTTAAAAAATAGAACATGATTTACCGTGATTCATTAATCAAGAGAAGAATCTCGGAATTACAAAATACTAATTTTTTAATTAGAAAAGGAAGATATATAATATTTGGTAATGTCTTTGGGAAGAATAAGTAAATAATTACTTTGGAGGAAACAAAACAAAAAATAATTACAGCAACCACAATAATCTACTAAAGGCACAAGGCCTGAAATTTTAGGGGAGGGGGCTAGTCGATTACATCGACCTAAGTGTTTCACTTGTACTTAATTTATCGACCCCCTAAAGGATGAAAGGCAAAGTCGACTTCGGAGGAATTTGAACTCAGAACGTAAAGACGGACGAAATGCCGCTAAGTAATTTGCCCGGCGTTCTAACGATTCTGCCAGCTTGCTGCCTTAACAACAACAACAACAACAACAACAACAACAACAATAATGAATCTGTCGTATTCTAAAATCCCCAGATAATTATATCCATTAGTCTCATTATCCTTGATTTTTCTCGCCGTTTGGTAGCTCTACAACTTCAGGCGATACTACTTTGCTTCTTTGTATTATAAGTATACCACACTTTTTAGTCCCAAATTCCATTCCGATATCCTTATCGACACTGTTGAAACTAGGCCGTTTATTTCACGTTCGCTCTTTCCAAAGATTTTAAAATCATCCATATATAACAGATGACTTAATTTTGCTCAATTTTTCAAGGTGTACCCCAATGTCACTTTCCCTTGTAGCTGTGTGAGGGGTATCATACAAATCACAAACAGCAATGGTGATAGGTTATCTCCTTGAAATATGGTTCTCTTGATGTTAACTGTCGCCCCAAATTTTCCACATGAAGTTAACTGTGTGTGTGTGTGTGTGTGTGTGTGTGTGTAGTAATAATAATAATAATAATAATAATAATAATAGTAATAGTAATAATAATGATAATAATCCTTTCTACTCTAGGCACAAGGCACGAAATTTTTTGGGGAGGAGCCTGTCGATTAGACCGACCCTAGTACGCAAGTGGGAGTTAATTTATCGACTCCGAAAGAATGAAAGGCAAAGTCGACCTTGGTGGAATTTGAACTCAGAACGTAAGCATTTCTCCCGGTGTGCTAACGTTTCT
>NC_069003.1:25775049-25776328 GCF_001194135.2 Octopus bimaculoides
TAATAATATGCCTAGGGTCCAAATATATGGTACCCTAGGCATAACACCTACATGAACTTCTAACTTGTTGTCTCTTGAGGTCTCTGGGTGAGACTTGGATCCAACTTGTACAAATGCAAAACAAAAGTCAAACATAAAATAATAATAATAATAATAATAATAATAATAATAATAATAATAATAATAATAATAATAATAATAATGTTTGATAAATATGTCGGAGAAAATGGAATTGATATGAGGATAGAACATGCTCAAAAAACAAAAAAAGCAAAACTGCTCAATTGGAGACAGCGAGGATTTCGAGATTGGTATTTGGGTGTTAAGAATCATGGAAAGAGGCCATGTGAGACCCTTGACAACAACAGGTTGTTGTCCACTTTTGCATAATTAAACGAAGCAAATAAAATTGAGAGCTCTGAGCAGTGAAAAGTAAATATTGATAACTAAATTCAGTGAGAATGTGTATAGGAGTGTATCTTAATATAGTATTGCGCAAAACATAGAACTCATTGTAAATATTCGGCCTTAACACAATATCAAAATATCAAAATATTTGCACAAATATCAAGTGTTGAATATATAAACAATGTGGTTGTGTCATAAGGTTTAGTATAAATGCTCGACCTGTTTAAGGAAGTTGGGTAGTTGAGTGTAGAGAGAAAAATATTGTGCCACTTATTAATTTAATGTTATTGCAGAATGTTGTACACAGATAAGACTGTATTAAGTGGAAGAGCTAACTGCAAATCAGGAACAGAATATAGAAAGCAAAACAATGTAATACTATAGATATATTAGTTCGATACAGCAAAGTGTAATATAGTGCAATACAGTGCAATGTTGCATGAGATTGCAACATGGTGCAATATAACACAACACTATAATAATTCTGGCCCAAGACCAGAAATTTGGCGGGTGGAATGATTCGTTTTTAATTTGTCGACTCCGAAAGGCTAAAAGGCAAAGTCTACCTCGGTGGCTTTTTGAACTCAGGGCATAAAGACGGATGAAATGCAGCTATTTTGCCCGGTGTGCTTACGATTCTGCCAGCTCACTACCTTAATGATAATGATAATGATAATAATAATAATAATAATAATAATAATAATAATAATAATAATAATAATAATAATAATAATAAACACACGCCAGAAAAGGTCACAGAAAACGAGAAAGCAACCATACTCTGGGATATGCCAATACACACATATAGAGAAATTAAGGCAAATAGACCAGATATAGTTGTCAAAGATCATGAAGAAAAAAAATGCTTTCT
>NC_069003.1:25777271-25778205 GCF_001194135.2 Octopus bimaculoides
GTGAGTGTTTATTGAACGAAAACACCTAGAGTTCCACAAGGCTCCGGCAGGGGATGGTGGCAAACCCTGCTGTACTCTTCCACCACAACTTTCTCTCACTCTTACTTCCTGTTTCTGTTGTGCTTGTAATTCAAAGGGTCAGCCTTGTCACACTGTATCACGCTGAATCTCCCCGAGAACTACGTTAAGGGTACACGTGTCTGTGGAGTGCTCAGCCACTTGCACGTTAATTTCACGAGCAGGCTGTTCCGTTGATCGGATCAACTGGAACCCTCGTCGTCGTAACCGACGGAGTGCCAACATATATGTTACAATTTAATACCATACAATACCACACAGTACGTACACGATACTGTAATGCCATACTTTGCAACACGGTAAGTCATATTTACTCTATCGCACCATATATATGACAGTCACCGAGTACAATACGTGATGGTAATGATAGTCATATAAGTGATAATGAAGATGTTGATGGGGGCAATGAGGATGATGGTGATGATGATGGCAACCACGGCGTTGGTAGTGACATCAGTGATGGTGAAGATGTTGATGATGGTGGTGGAGTTGGCGCTGGTAGTGGTAGTGACGGCGCTGACGATGTTGATTGTGGCAGTGGAGATATTAGTAACAACAGAATCGAGAGGTTATTAAGCTGTACAACTCTTGTTTATTCCTGATATTAGTCCAGCTATTGGTTCTCTCTTGCTTAAGTAACACTAGATTAGCTCGTTGATTTTACTGGTGTGTGTGTATTTGTGTGTGTGTGTGTGTGTGTGTGTGTGTGTGTGTGTGTGTGTGTGCGTATGTGTGTGTCGTATGCACGCATGTACAAACTAATTCTTGCACATATAGACAGATACACTTACAGACACACACACAAGCTCAAACAAACGCATACATGTACACATACATATATAACGAATGAATATAT
>NC_069003.1:25778506-25781083 GCF_001194135.2 Octopus bimaculoides
TATATATATATATATATATATATATATATATATACACACACATATATATATATATATAATCTGTCTTTGTGTGTATGTATGTGTATATATATATGTATGAATATATATATATACTTATACGTATATATATATGTATATATATATGTATTTGTGTATTTGTGTATATTTGTGTATTTGTGTATATACATATATATAGACACACATATATACATACATACAAATATATATTATATATATATATGCATGCATAAAAGCTCAAATGTACAAACTACAGATCCAGTGCATACAGAGAGATGCACACACACAGAGAGACGGACATACACGCACTAGCAAACGCATACACACACACACCTGTACAGATGAATACATATAGACACCCACACATACACACAGTTACTGACACACACACACTCACACACTTACACAAACACACTCTCACACACGCACACTCTCACACACACGCATGCACGCATACACACAACACATGCATACTCACACACATTCAAACACACACACATACAGACCCACACACACATACAAACACACACTAGCTCAAAAGCCGATCTTCCGTTTTTCTCTTTTAAAAGCTTAAATATTTACCTTAAAACCCATTTAAAACATTTACTGTCTGTTGAAAACTACAACAACAACAGACACAACAACAACAACAACAACAACAATAAAAAATCTTCAATACAATAGAAAAATAAGCAAAAACAAATGACAGAACAAAAGCAAAAACATACAATAGCAGCAACAACAATAAGAAGCTAGCATTTCACATCTTCACTGTTATAAATAGAAATAACAATGTTTATGAAACCGAAACACACACATACACACACACACACACACACACACACACACACACACACACACACACACACACACACGCTCACGGGCACGCGCACACACACACACTCTCACGTATACACTCATTTATAATATACAAACAAAAGTAGGGCTTTGAGGATTCACCCTTTCATCAGAAATACCATGCAATGTGACTTTAACCCTTTAGCATTCAGATTATTCTGACACATGTAATGCTTATTCATTACCAATGTTTTGAATTAATCATGGATTATCTCATAGCTTCGATATTTCAATGATGTAGTTGTTTATTTTTAGAGTGACAGTGTCGGGTAGGTGTAAAAGACCAGATCTGGCTGGTTTGAACATAAAACAAGAATATGTAGGCCAATGTGGCCGGTTTAAACGCTAAAGAGCTAAGAAATTTACAATGTAATGGGTACATTTTCCAAGATAGAATGGCCAAGAACTATTTGTGAAGGTCTTTTAAATTTAAAGAAGCTCTCCTTCACTACTAAGATGGCTGAATCGTTTGTTGAAGGCTAACCATGCGCTTGAAACTCAGAGTACCAACGATTCTGAATCGAACTGTTTTTATGTATGTATGTATCTATCTATCTGTACACATGTATATTATACATGCATATACATAAGTATATACATGTAAGTATATATTACAGCGCGTGCACATGCATATATGAATATATATATATATATATATATATATATATATATATATATATATATATATATACACACACTCCTGAGTAAAAGAGGGGGGGGGGAAAGAGAAGTTAAAGGGGAAGTAAATGTGCGACAGAGAAACCATGGTGAATATTGTATTATGTGAAAGTAAAACTAATTTTCAGGAACAACATCGTTTGTAATTACCCGGAATTGTTCTGAACCAAAACAATCATCTTTGAAAATATCCAAATCTCCAACTGTTATCATAGCCGCGTCAAATGAACGACAGCAACGAACACATTTCGAAATGACATCGAGATATGAACGAAAATGTAAACCTAAACAATAACCACACAGGACAGCGGCAAGAATTTCCTTTAGCATCTGTAAATAAATGAGAGGAAATATAAGATAGTAGGATGAAATAACTATTATAAAATGGATGACATTGTCAGTTTTGGAGAAGCGTATAAAGTTGGCGTAAGTTCTGTGTTGTCATAACGGTTTGATTTGCTTGCTTTTTCGATTTGATTTTGGTGGTTCGTAATGCAAAACGAAGACAGCAAAAAAGGATTGTAAGAATAGCTAGCAGCAGCAATTATGACTATAATAATGACAATCCTTTCTACTACAGAACGAAACATGATAGTTTGAGGAGAGTACAGTAACTATGATCATAATAATGAGTTCATATTTTGGCACAAAGCCAGCAATTTCCAAGGATGCGGAAGTCGATTGCATCGACGCCCTGGTCTCAGCTGGTGCTTATTTTATCAACTCCGAAAGAATGAAAGGCAATGTCGACCCCGGTAGCATGAAGGTTCGACGTATGAAGGTTCGACGTATGAAGGTTCGACAATTTCTCACCGAACAACCACACAGATGATTTGTTTATAGTGATCAAATGTCTGTGTATATGCATGTATACCTATGTATCTATTTGTCTACATATATGTATGCGTCTATATATAAGTATAAATATAATATAAATATAATCTTTTATTGTTATATATATGTATATATATATATATATATATATATACATGCATACACGCACACGCACACACACACGCGCGC
>NC_069003.1:25783458-25786435 GCF_001194135.2 Octopus bimaculoides
AAACTATGTTAAGCAATTAAATATGATGATGATTTAAAAAAAAAAAAAAAGAAAATACATTTTCTTACAAGTTCTGTCGTGTAGTGTGAAGGAGAATTTGTTCGTTATCTGCTTTTCACTCGGTACTTGAACTATGTTTCAAGTCTGTTTCTTTGTATATATAGGTTTTTAAGATTGGCTACTTACTCAAAGACGTCACTGACTTTTTGTTCGCCTGAGGCTTAGTGCTCTGGCTGGTTGACTGGCTGACTGCGTCATTTGTTTATCGACTGTTCTTGTCACTTATTTCTGTTCAATAAAGTTCAGTTCTCTGCTTCATTAATTGTCTGTGTTTATTAAAAAAATCTTGGTTACTTGTTTTTGTCTGACACTCACTCAACGTTCAGGTTCGCTGATTCCCTTAAAATGTCACTTGTTTCTCTGATGTCATGGTCGGTTTAAAGTTTAATAACAACAGTGTTTTGCTATTTTCCCTCGATTTAGGTTAAAAACAAAATGCAGTTGGTCAACCCTAGGGTAACGTCAACAAGCAGTGTCGAAAAAATTATGTGTAATTACACAGTGGCTTGAAGTTAGGGCTTCGAATCCTGGAAATGCATCGTTACCTCTACTTTTTATTTATCTTTATCATTTTTGTTGTTTCTGGTTGTTTTTAGCTGAGCCGAATAAACTGTTTTCTTACTCTAATGTGTTATAAACAATTTAGTTTTGTTCATATTTCTAAATAAACATATTTTCTTTATTTAATCGGAATAAATCTGAGATGTTTCCGATACATTGATATAAAGAAAAAAACTTGCTACTTGGAATGTTTGTTGGGCAAAGACCTAAATATTTACACAGGGGTATTTTTCTGGTCCCGGGGCTTTGTAACCGTTTGTAGTGTACCATCATTCTGTGCATCAGATTTAAATTAGTTGAATCCAGTAACGAATCTAATAACAAATCCAATTTAATCTATAGCCAAACTGATAATACTCATAGAGTGACACGCAATAATATACACGGAATACATAATACTTCTGCCACCAGCAAGCTCAGGGTTAATGTTAATAAGCACTATTGAAACTGTATGAACAATCTAGTATGCCCTCTTGAAGATGTTTATAGATGCACGGTAACAGCTAATGGTATTTCTAGTTATTACATAGGATCATGCTTTATTGGCTTTAAGCAAAGACTTCGTAACCATCTTACTTCGCTCAAAAGTAGGGAAAAAAACGAATTATTCTCACTTGAGTGGGTTCATTGGGCTTTAAAATATATGATATAAAATGGTCAATTATTAGTAGCGCTTCACCGTATACTATTGGAACCTCAAATTGTAATTTATACCCGGAAGAAATATTCAATATCTTTACCTATAAATTACAGGTTATTAAATCATGGAAACGAATTAGCTCTAGAATGCACACATTCATTAAAAAAAATATTCAAATACTTACCAAAAAAGAAAAAAAATTAATTGATATCTTGTAGATAGAAATGGGCTTAAGTTAACTTAGTCAAATAATCACAAATTTACTCTTGTTGTTAGCACTCCGTCGTTTACGACGTCGAGGGTTCCAGTTGATTCGATCAACAGAACAGCCTGCTTGTGAAATTAACGTGCAAGTGGCTGAGCACTCCACAGACACGTGTACCCTTAACGTAGTTCTCGGGGATATTCAGCGTGACACAGTGTGACAAGGCTGACCCTTTGAAGTACAGGCACAACAGAAACAGGAAGTAAGAGTGTGAGAAAGCCGGGAACTTTACAGCACCCCCTCGTAACAGAACAGTTTACAAAGATGAAAAGAATGATTACAAAACACAAACAATGACTGCAAAAGCTAATCTGAAAGCATCGCGGCGAAATACGAACATTTCTGTGAAGAACCAAACCAAACGTCTCTCTGCACTGGTACGTTTTATGTTTTTGAAAGCATGCATAACATGGAATCTTGTAGCAGAGATTGAGAGGACGATACAAGCAGTGGAGATGGATGCAACCACATCTTAGAAATTTTATATTTGGATCCCATCACGTTGGCTCCGTATAAAGACCACCACTGTCTTTAGATCCTACCACTTAATTTTATCCCAATTCAGGCGATACATTTTTATGATATTTGTACTTGATTAATTGCATTTTCACCGGAATCTACAGTTTATATGAGGATTAAGGGATCTATTTTGAGATAGCGTTACAGGAATTTAAGAAATAAGTTATTTCCTGCGACGATACTTTGCGGAGACATTTACTTGTTAGCGCCATAGTCCATCCATCTTGGTTGTGCATCTGATGATTACTGCAGATGATATAGAGCTTTAAGTCATGTAAGGTTACGTTGGACATAATTATATATATATTATATATATACAAACACATGTACATATATATATATATATATATATATATATATATATATATATATATATATACACATGCATATATATACATACACATATACACACACATATACACACACACATATACACAAACTTGTGCATACACATCATTTCGAAAACAGTCTGCCAATTTTAAAAGTGATTTCACACACTTTTTGCTAAATTGTTTACTATTAGATTAAATCGTTAATACCGAGCCAACTCACTTCCAAACTTACATTCCCAATTGAACTTGAAAGTAATGAGAGCTTATTCGACTTCTACGCCAGAAAAGTTTGTGTAAGCTTATTGTCGAATTAACGAAATAAGCCTGGCTCTCTTTCTCTAGCTTCCCAAATGGCATTTATTCAATGGAATACAGTGTCAAGTCTGCAGCATTTAGATAAAATAAATTTGCTAGACATGGACTTACAGGCGTATTTGTGTACACACAGGCGCACAGAAACATAAACGCAAAATGTATAAGCATATATTTATATCTATATCTATCTATACACACACACACACACACACACACACATATATATATGTATGTATTCGTATGTATACATATATATATATTCATATATATATATATACATATATA
>NC_069003.1:25788240-25795963 GCF_001194135.2 Octopus bimaculoides
ATATATATATATATATATATATATACATATATATGTATGTGTGTGTGTATATATATATATATATATATATATATATAAACAGTTGGCACCTGTTTAGAGTATGCCATTTATCCACTTAGACATAAATGTTGAGTTGTTACAATAGAATAGATTACAAGAAAAAAGGAAGTAAGGTGTGAAAATAATCTCTTACACCTGTTTCAAGAACAGGTGTGCATACGATGCATTTCCGTGCAAACGAAGATAAACTATTCATATAGCTGCGGTCGATTCCATCTTCAGTAGCAAAAATTTTAGTAGTGATCCGTTCCATCGTCGGAGAGTACTAACATTCTCTACCTTGGATTTACGTAATTTTCTCTCCAAAGATGAAATAGATTGCGACTATGTTGATCGCTTATCTCTGTTTGCAGGGAAACGTACCATATAGGCATCTATTCTTGAAACAGCTGTAGGAGACTGTCTGCACACTTTGCTCCTTTTTTCTTTGTGATTTAATCTACTGTAACAACTCAGCAATTATGTTAAAGTATATAAATGTCATAATCTAAACCGATACTAGTCGTTCGTATACTTTCATTCTGCTGTATACGTATCTGCTCAATGATAAACCGCATATAACCATTCATTGCTAAGCAGCTATGACAACACTGCTTTTTGTTTTAGTCGCTGTTCAAGTCGGAGTTTTAGGTGTTAAAATAACGTGAGCTCTAATTGTAAGTACCTATTCTTGCTTTCACTCTCTCTCTCACTCTCTCTCACTCTCTCTCACTCTCTCTCACTCTCTCTCTCTCACTCATATATATATATATATATGCATTGATATTTAAACGATTCCATAGCTTCGAATTTGGTCAATATCATCAGCAGAAGCATGAAGCACTACGATGCTAGAGAAAACTGGTCATGAGACCAGTATAGAGAACTGCGATGTTTGAAAGTACGTGTACATCATAGATATAACAGTCATCGAATCCTGGAGCAACACCAATACCAATATCAAACACAACTCTAAACATCATTTACTATGACTCAATGACAAAAGAAAATGAAGATAACCGGTTGAAGCAGCAGCAGTTAGTTTTATATTCGCATTTCCACCTCCCAGTTTAATCTAAGCAAGATTAAATAAAGCTTTAAAATTCTATATAAAATGTAAGAAAAAGAAAAAAATGAATATAAGAATTGCGAAAACCAGAAAATTTAGAATAAATGATAATTTATTTGGAATAAATTTAGCATAAATGATAAAATATATTTTATGTAATAAAGTAACAGATTTAATAAATTAATTAGTCAGCAAGCATTTTGTGTAAATTAGAAAAATGCTTTAACACATTTATCGTTACAACAGGTGTTGAAATGTAGTCGTCTGAACGAAATTTTTAATTGCTGATTATTACTATTCGTAAAAACTTCAGCAACTGGCGACGAGTACTGAATCGATCTCCGATGTAGAACGCAGGTTAATACGTGCGAATGTATTTTTCAGCTGGTATTTGTGAAAATGCCGTAGGTGAATTTTATTTGCAAAAGGAAGTAGTTAGCTTCAATTTTATTACATCACATTTTGTGCACGGGTGGCGTTCTGTTGCCACACAGAAGCCATTTTAATTTTCTCAGACTGTATCTATAAGTGAAGGTGTTTTGTGAAACGTTTTTACATAAATACTGTAAATCCTCGAGTATAATCCGCATTTTCCCCCCAAAATTTAAAGGTCAAAATCCCTAGTGCGTACTATATACAAGATTAAAAATGAAAAATATTTTCTAAGCAATGTCCGAGTCTCTATTTGCTGTCCGGCAATGTTTATTCAGATGCATTTTGTGATGTCGGGCGCGAAAATAACTTAAGCTAAGCCTGAAAGCAATGAAGTCATAAAAGAATCATCCATAACTTGCAGTAAGCAACATTTATTAAAATAAAAGTGTTGTATATCGTCTGCATTGGATGGGACTCAGGATGACGTTGTATGGAAAGAGGAAATAAATGAAAGTGAATCTTCTGATGTTGACTATGAATCTGACGATGACGGAGATTTCCAATACAATGATGCTGACATGTTTACGGAGGAACAAATGGGACAGTTATTTGATGATGAAAGTGACGTTGAATTTGAAGGATTTGAATAAATGTTTTTGCTTTTGCGTTTGTAACTGATAGTGATAAATATGTAAAGGCAATTTACTTAAGATTTATTTTTCCACTGACATTATTACTGTTATTTCTTTATTTTCTGCAAACAAAGTGCACAAAAAAGCTACACGTTTGCATTATGTTATATATACAATAATAATAAAGGATGTTACCGTATATATGTTTACAAACCAAGGACGTTATATAGACCTCCTTCACTGAAGTTAGAGAAGGGGTGCGTATTATACACAAGGCTTAGGTTTTTCAGAGGTACAGCCCCCTAAAAATCCCCTGCGTATTATACTCAAGGGCGGACTATACTCGAGGATTTACGGTATATGTTGGCTTTAATATAATGCAGCTTGAATAGAACTTTGTGTGAGACAGGCTTTACATTATGCATGGACCAGTATTGCATTTTAAGTCTGCCATGTAAACAGTCGTTGTATCATTCCTTTATTTTCTCTTGTATCTCTTATTACTTTTTCTTCTCTTTGATAAAGTTATAACCCAAAACATTAATTTCTTTTCGGTTTCTTTCATTAGCATATTACTTTTCACTGTACATATTCTTCTGGTACTGTTGATTCGTTTCGTATTTCTACGCATTTTAGTTAAGTGTCCACGTTTGCCTGAAGTCAAGTATTATTTGTTTGTCTTTTCCCTTCTTCATAATTCCACTGGTTTTATTTGTTATTTCTATCTATCTATCTATCTATCTATCTATCTATCTATCTATCTATCTATCTATCTATCTATCTATCTATCTGTCTGTCTGTCTGTCTGTCTGTCTGTCTATCTATCTATCTATCTATCTATCTATCTATCTATCTATCTATCTATCTATCTATCTATCTGTCTGTCTGTCTGTCTGTCTGTCTATCTATCTATCTATCTATCTATCTATCTATCTATCTATCTATCTATCTATCTGCCTGTCTGTCTGTCTGTCTATCTATCTATCTATCTATCTATCTTCTCTGTCTATCTATCTGTCTGTCTGTCTATCTTTCTGAATATAATCTTTATTTCTGCTTTCCTTCCTTCCATTTTATTATTTCTCTTTCTGTTTATATTAAGTGTTTATTTCTTGTGTGTGCGCGCGTGTATATATATATATATATATATATATATATATATATATATATATATATATATATATATATATATATATATATGCGTGTATGTGTGTGTGTGTGTGTGTGTGTGCATAATTCTGGAGTATGTCATGACGAGATGATAAAGAAAGAGAGAAACGCCTAAAGAAAAAAGAAGGAAAAAGAAAGCCATAACATTTCGTCAATATATATATATATATAAATGTCTTAAGGTCTATTTTTCAAAGTTTATGAGTAAAAGGAATAGAAATGGAACATACAATGGAAATACATGTGTAAAGGGAGGGGAAAGAATGCAACAGACACTCGGAAGAACATTCGTTGTCATATTTTGGAAATATTAAAAAGGAGTAAAATTACTATTTATGTAACTTTTGACAAGTATAAAATGGTGAATAGGAGTAGAAAGACCTTTAGGAAACCTCCTGCAGTGCGTAGGGAAACAATGTAAGACTTTCATATCAATCATAGTGTTATTGATTCGAGAAGTTTTATTGTTAACGTTGGAGCGGAGCTATACAGATGAAAGCAACACAAGAGAATATAACAAGCTGCTCCGAATACAATAACCGTAAAGCAGAATATGAATAGAACAGAATAGAAATATTGTAAATAACAGTAAAACTAAATCAGTAAAGGGTAATATGAAAGGAAGTTCTTCCTGCAAGTGGAGACTTTATTTTAAGGGTTATTACAGAGTTTTATCAAAAACATTGTATGACAAAATAATATTTCAAAGCAGGTGTTTAAAATACAGAGATGCCTATAATAGGACATCTAACCCGCTAGAAACTCTATACCACAAAATTGGAGATAATTTCGAAAGGGAATGAAAAATAAGAACATTTACCAATCCATTTCCCGTACCATGGTTTCAAGCTATTTTAGCAAAATAAAATATTTTGCCAGGTCAGCTATCTTCAGCGGAATACCTTGATATAACATATAAACACAGTTTACCTTATCGGCAGCAAATACCAATTTTCTTTCAGAAATTAGCCAAAAGGTGTATAGTCGTACAACATCAAACCCGGTACATGACTAGCTTTTATTTTAACCACCCCCAGAAGGATAAAAATCAAAGTAGATTTCGGAGGAATTTGAACTCAAAGCATAAATGAAAGTAACTAAGCACTGCATAACATTTCGTTCGGTGTTCCATCCTAACTGATAACTAAATATTTTTTCTAATACAGACACAAGGCTTCATATTTCGGGAAGAAGTGTCTCGTCTCGATTTAATGAAACCCTTGTGCATTACTGGTATTTCTTGAATCGATCTGCGATGTAACAAAAGTAAAACTGATTTCGGAGAAATTCGGACTAAGACTGTAAAAAGGCAACTATGATATTTGTTGGATGCTCTACCGATTCTTCCATATCATCATCCTCAATTGATCACATGACAAGCAAATGAGATTGACCATAAACATTGACATATCCTTTAATTCCTTACAACATTGGTCCCTTTAATTGCATTTAACCTCAACGAATAGATTAACTTCATCTTTCAGTTCAATAATGTGATTCAACCTTTGCTCTTTACTCAATTACCGACCCCACAATGGTTCTTATTTCTCTTCCAGCTTCTTTTAATTCTTCGATCCGTTCCTTTATTTTTCTGACGGTAATTGCATTCTGCTTCTGATTTCATTACGTTCTTCTATTTTCCAGAGAAATTTCACTCAAGTTTTATTGATAAATTAAACCTGAACGCCTTATGTAAGCGTTGGAAACATAATTGATGTTTTTTGCACAAGTCCCACCATAGACGGTCAGCCGTCCTCAAATACGCCTCTTATTTTTTCAAGGGTTAAATCAAAATTACCTTTTGTCGATTTAACCCAAGAAAAAAAAAAAAGAAAGAAAAGAAGGAAATTTATATCTGTAAGTCCCATGTATTGACCTGAAAGCAAATAAAAGATGTCCTATCGTAAAGTGTAGTGTAATTCCGCATCGAAATATTGATTGTTTTACTTGTCTATCTCCATCGATCGAGTCACAATTCTGATACTCTTTGTTTCAAAAATATTACTAACTCTTTCGTAACTGTTTTTCTATTTGCAACTCCCGTCTTTTTGTTACTTTGATCAGCCGACTTGGTTAGACTGTACAATATTGACGAGGTCTAACAGACCGAAACATGTCCATAATTGCTCTCCACACCCGAAAACAAAGCGTAGACTTCCATTCCCTTAAACACGTAAATCAACTTCGAAAGATTAATTCTCAACATTTTAAAATTATCTCACCTTTTCTCCGAGTGTTGCCTAGAACCAGGCGTTTGGCTTCCTTCTCTAATTAAGAGTATAAGTGGGAATTAATTAAGAAAGTTTTGCACAGGGCAGTCAGTTCATTACCTCTTAACTTATAGGTTATCGAGTACCGAGTCATTTATACAATCAGAAACTGTCTTCTATAAGAAATTTAAATTCACGAAACACCCGCCTTCTACAGGTAAGGTTCCAGTCTTAGTGAATAGTTCGTTCCCTTCTCAACTTACATCATGGCGCAGTATTTTCATTAAGAATGTTTAAAATTATATCACTATTTGCTTAAATATAAAAAATAAAAAAAATTCAAGCGTGTCTATTTTTGCTTCGAGTCCCTGCTTCCAGAGTTCATTTCTCGTCGTAGTCAACATTACTTTTCGTCCTTTCAAGGCCGATAAAAAATATCAATCTGGGTCAGTGAATCGGCTGAACTGCAACAACACTGGAATGGACACTGTGGTGTTTGATTTAGCTGTTTGTGTTCAGAGTTCAAATCCTGCCATGGTCCACCTGGGTAATGGACTTAATACACCACCCAGTTCAACACCACTACATGATACCTTGGGTATCTGTAGCAGATCTCACTCTGTTCGGTTCAGGTCTCACGTTTGAGGATACCTGCCATCTCCCATCGACCAATCTCGAAGCCGTGCAATGGGTCATGGGCATACTGCTTTCCCACTTGGCTAAAAGATAACAAAAACACAAGACAAAACCTGTTGAATCCTCCTCAGTTTTTCTATATTCCCTGCATTTGATCAAATTTTGGCGTTATAGATTCTACTTATACAATCCATAGTGGAGGCGCAATGGCCCAGTGGTTAGGGCAGCAGACTCGCGGTCATAGGATCGCGGTTTCGATTCCCAGACCGGGCGTTGTGAGTGTTTATTGAGCGAAAACACCTTAAAGCTCCACGAGGCTTCGGCAGGGGATGGTGGCGAACCCTGCTGTACTCTTTCACCACGTCTTTCTCTCACTCTTACTTCCTGTTTCTGTTGTGCCTGTAATTCAAAGGGCCAGCCATGTCACGCTGTGTCACGCTGAATATCCCCCGAGAACTACGTTAAGGGTACACGTGTCTGTGGAGTGCTCAGCCACTTGCACGTTAATTTCACGAGCAGGCTGTTCCGTTGATCGGATCAACTGGAACCCTCGACGTCGTAAGCGACGGAGTGCCAACAATACAATCCATAACCGAATCCTTATAAACGGCAGGCAGTGCTATAGCATGGCCTTAGCCTTTGGGTCAGAGCACAAACAAATAAAGGAATAAAATTAGAAACATGTCTTATCTACGCTATGTCTTAGCAAAATATACATTACTCCTGGCCGGAACGTCTTTGATCGTGGGTTTGTTCAATCAGAGCTAACCTAGGGCTAAACAGCAACAACAACAACAACAACAACAACAACAACGACGACGACAACAACAACAGCAACAGCAACAATAGCAACAACAACATGCCATTAACGATGTGATTTCTGATATTGTTTTCTTATCGACCTACCATCAAAAGACATTCGTGCATTTTATCGAATATCTCATTGTGTATATCCTCTCTTTGAATATTTAATCATTATATTCGGTGTCTTACAAGAAATCGAATTTCTTCATCGATTACGATCGATCCATTATCCCAAGGAATCATATTCAACAAGTCTTCAACATGCTCGACGCTTTTTGATTGCAAACAAGGCTGACAGAATAGAAAATGGGAAAAGAAATTTCTCGATAAGAGCTTGCTTAAGATAAGGGACTTTGTTCTCTATCTCTTAAAATAAGGGTGTACGGCCTATATATATTTCAAGATAAGGGGTTATGGTCTATATATTTTAAGATAATGGGTATGACCCTTGGGAGATAATCTGTTCTGAGGAAACATTCAAAGAATTTTCTTTCATTCGGAGAAAATGCGAAAGAAATATTCAGCCCCCTCCACTCCTGTAAATGTACAGGTAATGAGCAGAATTTGTGTGTGTATATGTATATAGACATATACAGACATAAGCATACGTACGCACACATACAAATAACTGATGTGTGTAGTTATATATGTAAATATATGTGCATCTATACATGCAAATACATTCTTGTATATACATATATAGAAAGAAAGATATGTACATAAATATGTATATATGTATGTGCACACACATACACACATACACAAGCGTATATATATATATATATATA
>NC_069003.1:25797051-25798798 GCF_001194135.2 Octopus bimaculoides
TATATATATAAATATATATATATAAATTATTCTTTTTCCATTGAATGAGAGAGGAAGGATTAAGAAACCAATAAAATTTAGTTGAGAGAAACTAAATAAGTGATGGTGAAGAAATTTAGACTTTCATAACTAGCACAGTTTTAGGGAACTTTGACATTGCAAAAATATATGTCCTCCGCGTTTATTCGCTAAATCTTCCAGTTTAACTATATTCCTCTCAGTTTTGCCAATCCTTCAGTTTCGGTATGTCCCCCATTTTAGCTCTATCCCTCACTTTAACTATATCCCCCTCACCGAATATAAGTCTCGTGAAACTCCACGTCTTCCATCTTCTACTCCCAGTTTTCCATCTTCTACTCACAAAGCATGAGGCTTTTCAGGAAGAGATGTTGTTTTGTGTATCATTTGAAACAACCACAACTGCAAAGGATATCCAAAGCAAAACTTTAACATTATTTGGATGTAAACAAAATGCCAGAAGAAAACTTACTGTCATGCACAGCAGACAGTGTACCTGCTATGATGAACAAGCAAATGGGATGCTTAAAAATGGCGATGGATGAAAATCCAAACATGTTGATTGTCCATTGCATCATACACCGAGAAAACTTAGTTGCCAAGAAACTGTCCCCTGCTCTTAACGAGATTCTACTAGCTGTGATCAAATGTGTCAATAGCATTAAAGCAAATCCCCGAACCGAATGTCTTTTTAAGCAGTTATGTGTAAATCAAAGTGCCGAGCATGTTCGATTATTGCTTCATACAGAAGTAAGGTGGATATCGAGTGGAAATAGCTTAAAAAGGTTCATGGAATTATTTGATCAGTTTAATGACTTTCATAGTGACAAATGTGAAATGAAAATGCTGTGTACAGTGATGGAAAAGCATTTGTCAGTTATCTGACAGACATCTTTGAGAAACTTGGAAACTTGAATAAATAACTCCAAGGTGCAAACATGACGCTTGTTGATGTGAAAGCAAAGATTTTTGGATTCCTTACAACTCTTGAAATGTGCCAAAAAAAGAAATTTCAGTCAGTTATACTGGTTCAGTAAATGTGTGATAACGAATGATGCTGTCACCGTAATTATTGACCATTTGAATATCTTAATAAAGGACTTCAACAGCAGATTTTGTGATTTGAAGGCAATGAATTTTCCCTCTTGGTTAACTCAACCACTGCTGATTGATGTTTCTGATGTTGCAGTTCAATACCAAGAAGAGTTATCAGAATTGCAATATGATGAATCAGTGAAGACTTTGTTGAAACTGAAAGGAACAAATATGTGGCTATGCGACGAGGTTGAAAGAAAATACTCCAACATCTCTACATCAACAAGAGAACTATTGATTGATTTTCCTTCGTCTTATTTGGTTAAATCTGGATTCAGTGCAGTTGACAATTTGCTGGAAGCCAAGAGGAACTGGGTTGAAATTACAAAACGTGACGATTTACGGCTGATGTTAATGAAAGTGTCTCCTCAAATCAAAGATCTGTGCCTTATGCACCAGGCACGGGGTTCTCACTAAATGAGTCACGGTATCCATCAGCCAGGTAATTGAATTAAAAGTTGTGTTTCTATATTAAAAAAAAAATGTTGGAGGGCACCAGATTTTTTGTTATTAAAAAGTGGGACATTGGAAATTTGCTATTAAAAAGTGGGGTACCAAAAGAAAAAGAAAAAAAAAAGGTTGGGAAACACTGTTCTAGATGAAGAGAAGACACAGTTGTATTAAAGTTATATTC
>NC_069003.1:25801734-25802576 GCF_001194135.2 Octopus bimaculoides
ATATGTATATATATATATATTATCAACACACGCATACGCATACACACGCACATACACACATACACACACTCACAATGCTGCTCTCTAAATCTTAGCTACAGAAACAAAGAATTATTTAAAAGACTAAATAATTTTTCCAAAACGCCATTTTCCGTTTACATAATTCTTCAATTGAAAATGGAATCCTGTAAACTTCGAAGAGAATTGTTTAACGAAGAAAAAAAAAGTGATTATTCACACAAAGTGGTATTGCTGATGAGAATAAATATAAGAAAAATTTGAAATTGTATGCATAAACTATACAAATAAAAAGTAAAGAACAACCATAATAACTTTTTTTTCGTTTCTGTAGATTTTATATATTTCCTTTTATGTTTGTTATTTAGTAGCTGTTGATACAAAATTAGGATTGATCCTCAGTTAATGTATATCTTTCCATCTAAATATACTTGAATATCTGCAACCTATTTGTGATATATAATTAAATACAAATAAAACTCAAGAGATATGGCACACTTGAACTAACCCATGAAATCGGACCGGAATTATTTCAAATCTGGTGTTGATGATTTTATCAGTTATAACAGTATTCCCACGATCATTTGTCGCCTATTGTAAAACGCGCGAACAACACCCCCACATTACTATAATTTTGCTCAAAAGATGAGACCAAGAAAGTCTTGAAACGTCTGTGGACTTGGGAATCTTATTGTTCCAAAAAGAGAAAATAAAAGAGAACTAATAAAGAAATATGGAAAGGAAATCATAAATAAAACATGAAACTCAAACAAGGTCATAAGGTTAGCCATCCGCAAATATATGAAGGTTCGTGACTTAGTGGT
>NC_069003.1:25802983-25803652 GCF_001194135.2 Octopus bimaculoides
TATATATATATATACACATATATATATAGTATAGTCGTCACTTTAAACGACGACTATACTTGTTGCCTTTCGGTTGTAAACTGCGAACAGCCACCTTACTAATTTTAATATATATATATTTATCGCAAAATACAGAACACGCCTAAATATGAACGCATAACCAACTTTTGTCTCAATATATATATTAGTTCATGTTCACATATACATCACTATAAATATTTCATCTCACTACTTTAGCTTTTGAGTTTTTGTATATCTATTTACCCCCTCCCCGCAAAATGAGCAATTACCTCCACTGTCCCAAATAATAACGATCACAAATTACCTCCACTTAGATTTTACTACCTGTTGATTCATTTCATTCACAAACTCCCATACACAACATGGACTAAAATCTTCTTAAGAAAATACGAAATTACAATAATATTAATGTCATGATTGGCGAAAGCGAAACCGGTTGGCAAACACAATACTATTTCACTTATAAAATATATTTAAAAATTTATTAAAACTATGTAAACTGTGTGCATTTTCCTTCTTTTACTTTACATATATATTTTTTGCATTACAACTCACCACATGGGGATAATCTCCTCTCCCCCTTTTTCATACCATATATATAAGGAGAGAGAGAGAGAGAGAGAGAGAGAGAGAGAGAGAGAGAGAGAG
>NC_069003.1:25804299-25810723 GCF_001194135.2 Octopus bimaculoides
ATATATATATATATATATACACGTATATATATATATGTGTGTGTGTGTGTGTGTGTGTGTGTATAGTACACTTACCTTCACTTCTTGGGTCAGTTGCCGAATAGTTATGCGGTGTTCCTCCAAAATGGCGGCTTCCATTTTATGGACGGTGTCGTAATCAATGGTGGAATGTGGTTGTCCAGGAATAGGAGCAGTTTCCACCGATACTGAACTGGCGGTGTCAGTGCTTGACTACATCGTATGATGGTGCATCGTCACCATTAACTTTCATCTTATTGAAAGTCTCTTTTGGTGTACAACCTTTCAAGTATAAGAACCAGATCACTGATCTACATTCAATTGCCTCCTTTATAACACCTCAGTCCACTTCAGCAGCCGTAAAAGACAAACGAACACTAGTGGAAAGCTGCAATTTACAATGTGACATGTAGAGACATATATAATTATACCTGTACAAGTTCCGATTCCTGCAATAACCGGAAGTGGGCCAGGGGAAATCTTTAATGAACACCCCCTCGTATGTGTTTGTGCTGACCCCATGACCATATAATTATAAACAAATAGCTTGCAGATATCCAGGTATGTCTAGAAGGAAAGATATACATTAAACTCAAAATCTGAGAATCAATCCTAATTTTGTATCAACACTAACTACTAAATAACGAACATAAAAACATATATAAAAACTATTGTTGTTTTGTTTTTTGTTTTTATTTGTACAATTTAAATATACAATTTTAATTTTTCTTGTATTCATTCTCATCAGCAATACCACTTTGTGTGAATAATCATTTTTTCTCTTCATTAAACAATTCTCTTCGAGGTTTACGGGATTCCATTTTCAATGGAAGGATTGAGTAAATAAAAAATGGAGCTTTGGAAAAATAAAAATAGTTGGGCTTTTAAATAATTCTTCGTTTCGTTACTGATTTTTAGAGATCAATCTTGTATGTGTGTGTGAGAGAGAGAGAAAGACATGATATATATATATACGTTCATGCATATATATATATATATATATATATATATATATATATATATATATATATATATATATATATATATACACACACACATGTATACGTTTATACATAACGTTTATATATATGTCTGCACGCATATATACATGTACACACACACGCACACACATACACACACATATGTATAGTTGCTGTCAAAAATTATTGACGTAATTAAAATTATTTAAAAGCCCAAATTTTCTTTCAAAAATCCATTTTGTATTTAAATAAAACATGCGACATTTGTTATTTGAAATTTCGATATACATTTTAGAATCAATGTCTGTTCAATTATATACATATGTATATCAGTTTGAAGCATTGATTTCGATCTATTGATTTCTGCTAATGGTTTTATTTTTTCTGTTTAGTTGAGTATGTCAAAGCAAGGAAACAGCTTTTATTGTGGGATTTCAAAATGAAACGTAAGCCAGCGTCCAATGTTTGCGATATCAAAGCATGCTCGAGGTGAAACATTAAAACAATTTTCCAAATCGAAGAGGAATAAAAAAAATCTATGATCACGGTTTGTTGACTGGCAAGCAGAATCATCCACGATTATTTCTTGAATTTTTCATCAAAGAGCTATTAACAGAAAATCAACAAAGTACATAAAAAAATGTAACATTTACGTTCAGTATTGGTCAATCACAAAGTAACAGTTCTTCTCCATGGAATCACTCAGTCATAAATGTGATTTTTTGCTGAAATTTATTGAACTAGGTTACTTCAGATTTACTCTCTACATTCTTTTCAGTCACCAAGTGTTTAAAGAATTTCAATAACTGGTTGGAAAAGGTCTTGAAAAATTAAACAGCGACTGAAAGTGACTTCGCAGAATTCTTTGGTCCACTAATGTTATACTACTAGAATAAACTTGTTCCTTATTGGTAAAAATGGGCCAAAATTTTAATGTTTATTTATTAGCAATTAAATGAATAAAATATAGAAATACATATTTCTCTTTGAGTTTAATCTTAGCTCTTGAGAGAGTTCAAGCTTGTCGCTAACAAAGCGACAAGATTTTTAAAGTTAACAGAGTTCTCGGTGTTTGTAAATATGTGGTTGAGTTGGTGTGTTGGTTGAATAGTGATGCATAGACGTAAGTGTGTGCATCTATTCACGTAAGAATCTCAGAGAATCTGTAGAATGTTGCTTAGAAAGAAATAGTATCAATAATAATAATAATAATAATAATAATAATGGTTTCAAATTTTGGCACAAGGCCAGCAATTTTGGGATTGGACTCAGAACATAAAGACGGACGAAATGCCGTTAAGATTTTTGTCTTGTGTGCTAACGATTCTACTATGTTTGTAACTGATGTTTGTAAAAACTTTGTGTCGTGTATTTTATTGCTGAAGTAACTTTGAGCTGAAGAGAGTTGGAGGGTCACGTCCTTGTCCCGTTCACTGCAAGGAGTCAATCTCAGTAACGCCATCCCCCCCGCCAAACTGACGTTTGCAATTAATTTTTAGAAAAAAAACTACAGATAACGCCGAACATTGAGAAGTACGGAGTAGAGGTGGGTGAGAGAATATGGAAAAGGGAATTAGGAGGATGGAATGGTGAAAGAATTTTATTTTGCCTTTACCAAAGAGAATCTTTTTCCTCTCGATAAAAACTATTTCGAAATTATTAATGTCAATAACCACAAAATCCCACCACCGCCATCATCCTTAACCATGGTAAAACGACATTAATGTGTCCAGAGGCAGCATTACCAACAACAAAAACAACAGCACAACGAACAGTTATAACATCAACGATGCAAGTTTCTTTTTTATCCAGAGCTTTTGATCCATTTAGTTTTTACTCTGGTAAAATCCCTACTGCCAGCTCTTTTAAGGTGCTGGCCGTGGAATGGTTTTTTTCTCCCTCTCTACTTTTTTTTTTGTTTAGCAAATTTTGGAATTTCATTTCGATTTTGATTTCCTTTTCTTTTAATCTTTTCAGCTGTTTTCATCATCATCAAATGTCTTCTACTCTCAATATTTTCAGTACCATCGATCATCTACCCTGTCATTTTGCTCTATCCTTATTCCATCCTATTCACTGAATTTTAAGTTGGTCCAATTCTTGATGTTGTCCATTCACACATTTCTTGGTTTTCCTATTTCTCTTTTTCCTTTTGTTACACCTTCTATTAATAGTCTCACTGTAAGCCATTTTTTCCCCCTAATTAGGTGATGAAAATATTTTAGTTTCTTGTCTTTGATGGTATCTAAGAGAATGTTCTTAGTTTTTACCATTTTCAAGTATTGATTAAAAATATCCATGGCATTCTCTGCCCATGATGATATTCTCAAAAGCCTTCTATATTTCTAACTTTTCGGACGCTGTCATCTATTTCATGATACTTTTGTTAATGTCCATCTTTCAACTCTCTATATAGTAGAGTGGACTATATATAACATTTTAATCATCTATTTTTGGCTTCGATATTAATGACTTTCTTGCTATCTCAATCCTTTTCATTTCTCTTTCACATTTACCATTTTCTCATTCCTTATATTATCTTTGCTATATTATCTTTTGTCTCTCTTTCATTCATTTGTCCCTCAGTTGTAATATTTATTTTCACAGACTGTTGTTTCTTGTTGATTACCATTCCTTTTATTTTCATTACATTCATTTCCATTCCACTGGACCTTACACTGTCATTCACTTGACATTACATGCTTCTATAGGTTGTCTTTAGATATTGTGCACACATCTTAAGCTGTTGGTGTTCATAACCTCATAGTAATACTAGCGGCATGTTTTCTACTTGTCTGAATATATCTGCGTATAGCAGTGGTTCTCAATCGTAGTTCACATGATCCTTGGGGGTCCATGTAAAACTTTGTTTTCAAAATTTATATTCAGGAGTGGCTGTGTGGTAAGTAGCTTGCTTACCAACTACATGGTTCCGGGTTCAGTCCCACTGCGTAGCATATTGGGCGAGTGTCTTCTACTATAGCCTCGGGCCGACCAAAGCCTTGTAAGTGGATTTGGTAGACGGAAACTGAAAGAAGCCCGTCGTATATATGTATATATATATATATATATATATATATATATATATATATATATATATATATATATATATATATATATATATATATGTATGTGTGTTTGTGTGTCTGTGTTTGTCCCCCTCCCATCATCACTTGACAACCGATGCTGGTGTGTTTACGTCCCCGTAACTTAGCGGTTCGGCAAACGAATTCGATAGAATAAGTACTAGGCTTCCAAAGAATAAGTTCTGGGGCCGATTTGCTCGACTAAAGGCGGTGCTCCAGCATGGCCTCAGTCAAATGACTGAAACAAGTAAAAGAGTAAAAGAGTGATAAATTACTTATACTTCTATAATATAGAAAATATTTTAACAATTTTTTTTCACTACAAATCCTTACAATATTTAATTGTAAAAATATAACAGGATTTTTTAGACATCAGGGTCCATCAAAATAACATATTGGTTAAATAGGCAAGAGGACAGTACATAACTTTGCTTCATTTATAATTCCTTACTTTTAAATTCTGAGGTTTCCTTCATTTAGTTCTCATGAAAACTGTTGACACTCAATAGATTTTTGTTATTAATTGCCAGTATGGACACTGCTTCGTTATGCTACCACAATATACTACAAAGTATTTTTGTTATTATCCAGAGATCTTCATCGTAGATCTCAACTTCCAATCGACATTTAATCAACTTTGCATGTCTTTACTCTGTCAGTATTATTGATTTTATTCAAAACTATTTCCCTACAGGAGTCGTTGGTTACGTATTCACCCAGGAGTGAAACCACTTTGTAGCTAACTTTTTCTTTTATGATTCGATTTTTTCGATATTTTAGTCACATGACTCATTAACATTATGGTTTCAGTCTTCAGGCTCTGGTTTCTTTGACAATGGCACAAAGATAGATTGCTTTTATCTCAGCCGATATGTGTCCATTCTGTTATTAGATCTACAATGTAGTTATCAAATGCTTTTAATGCATCTGCTCCATTTGCCTTTCTGTCTTTCGTTGACTTCATTGCTTTTTCTACTTTTTTTAAGAGTTTATTTCCATTAGCAGCTTCGGCGTTAGGCATAGGTGATTTGTTCTTATCATCATTATGCATTCAACCTATTATCATTCTATTTACTCATGCACTTCTTGATGTGTACTCATTTATTTCATTAGACACTTTTTCAGACTTATGTTGGTTATTAAGATTTTCAATTTCTAGGCATCGATCATTCCAAACCTTTAGTTTTTGTTTTGTTGCATTCAGAACCAATCTCTTCATTTAAGGTTTTCTATTTATTACCATCTTTATTCTTGTATTTTTTCTTTCCATTTTTGATAGAATTTCCTCAGTCATCTGTTTTTCCTCTTTCCCATTTCAATGTTTTCATTAGAAATGTTTACAACAAAGCTTTGTCTTCCATTTTCTTCTAGTTGGTCTTCATTAAATGGTTGTTGTTGTTGTTGTTGTTGTTGTTGTTGTTGTTGTTGTTGTTCTTCTTCTTCTTCTTCTTCTTCTTCTTCTTCTTCTTCTTCTTCTTCTTCTTCTTCTTCTTCTTCTTCTTCTTCTTCTTCTTCTTCCCCTCCTTCATCTCCGTTTTCTTCTTGATTGTGTAAATATTCAAATTTGTATCATATTTCCAAATAACACTTCTGTTTGTATATCGTCTGTTTTAGCAACTTCAATTGTTCACATCTTCTGGGTATTTTCATTTTCTTAAGCTTGCTTTGTAATTTAATCATCTCTGAATTATATCTGAATTGATATCTGTTCCAGAGGACCAGACTATGTTTTTGTAAATTTTTAAATTGTTGGTTCATATATAGTATAATATAGTACACCTAATTTGGTTCATATCTAATATAGTTACTTCATATATAGTATAACAGTGTACTTCATTTGGTTTATATATGATATATAGTATATATAGTTGGTTAATAAATATTATAATATTGTCGGTATATATATAAAACATTTTCTACTTGATCTTTTTATGTTACCTCCCCTATGTGAATTTTCTTGGTGGTTGTTGGACTAGAGTGTTAGTGACTACTAAAGTATGTCTGACAAAACGAGATCATTCTGTTAATACATTTATTTCTTTCACTTAATCCATATTATTCCAGTGACCTGAATAATAATAATAGTAATAATAATAATAATAATAATAATAATAATAATAATAATAATAAAAATATTAATAATATCGAATGATAAATTTCCCCAAGACACCTGATGAAGACTAGAGGGCATATCAACCGAAACAAACAAAATGAGGACAAATATCCGTCAAATGTAAATAATATAAATATAGAACTGGAATATGAAATTTAATACATCAAAATTTCAGATTCTTCTTTACATTATATGTATATATATATATATATACATATATATATATA
>NC_069003.1:25810876-25815356 GCF_001194135.2 Octopus bimaculoides
ACACACACACACACACACACACACACACACACACACATATTAAAAAAAATTTCGTAATGTAATAAGTATGTACTAAGATTGTACTAAAGCTCCGTATTGAACAGCTGAAACAGAGGTTGAAGCTGTCTATCATTGAACTGGTTGAAAAGAGAGATAAACAAGTAAAACATGATGTATCACTTTAGGGCATGTAATTTATAATTCAAACATAGTAGTTAGAGTAAATAAGGGATTAAAAAATAATATGTAAAGTTTTTAAAGTTGTTTCTAGAATATCTGAGCATGTGGACCGTATATCATTGAGCAACGATTTCCCTATAAGCCAACTATACCGTCTTTAGAGGGAAAGAATTAAGGAATATCTTTAATAAAGAATATTAGTAGTTACCAGTTCATCGAAGAATTAAAGAACATACTTAGTGAAGGATAATAGTGGTTAGCACATTTATGATCAGAGAATTAAGGAAATCTTTAGTAAAAGAATATCCTAAAGAATATCCTTAGTAAAAGATAAAAGAATTTACTAGTTCCATCGTCCAAGAGAAAGTCAACAGACATCACGGGAAGCTGTAAATCTTATAAAAGAACTTGCCGGAAAATGTGGAGCAGAAACAAGTCAGCAGCTTAAACGACGAGTAATTCCTATCTATGGTGTTGTTGGCACTCCGTCGCTTACGACGTTGAGGGTTCCAGTTGATCCAATCAACGGAACAACCTGCTCGCGAAATTAACGTGCAAGTGGCTGAGTACTCCACAGACATGTGTACCCTTAACATAGTTCTTGGGGATATTCAGCGTGACACAGTGTGACAAGGCTGACCCTTTGAATTACAGGCACAACAGAAACAGGAAGTAAGAGTGAGAGAAAGTTGTGGTGGAAGAGTACAGCAGGGCTCGCCACCATCCCTTGCCGGAGCCTCGTGGAACTTTTTTAGGTGTTTTCGCTCAATAAACACTCACAACGCCCGGTCTGGGAATCGAAACCGCGATCCTATGACCGCGAGTCCGCTGCCCTAACCACTGGGCCATTGCGCCTCCACAATTCCTATCTAATACCATTCAAAATGAAATTCTAGAGGCATGTGTTCATAACACCCTATACAAGATGAGAAAACTTGTTGAAGATTCCCTGTTTATTGGTGTTATATGTGATTTCTCTGGCATGGAATAAAAATCAGTTATTATTGTTATGTTTCTGAAAACCAGGATGTCCATCCACGAAGATTTTCTCAGCTTATTTTTTAACCCTCCTGACTACACTTCGGAGACATTGACTAAGGTTATTCTGGATATTTTTTGTTGCCTAAACACTTCGCTGGGCTCAAGATGATGCTGCTTTTGCCCTTGATGGTGCATGTATCATGAGCGGAAACTTCAAGGTCCACTTTGCCTTTCATTCTTTAGGGGTTGCCAGGTGAGCACTGGGATCGATGTAATCGACTGTACTTCACCCCACCTCCCAAATTTCAAACCTTGTGCTTATAACAGAAAGTATTATTGCTGTTACGTTATCAGTAGTTAATGTTCTCAAGACCTACGTGTGCAGAATTCTGTGTAAAGCCTGTAAATGCGATGCCATACTCAGACCATTCACCTCAGATCCGTTCAGCTATTCTCTCCAGGTTTTCCATTGTCTTGTTAAAGATCACTGCCATTGTCTTATGCTTTCCTATTAAACATTTTAACTAAAAGTATGGCTTCTTATCCTTTTCTTGTGCCCTCTTATTGTTTCTATTTGTAGCATATGGCTTCAATCTTGACTTGATATGCCTCTCCCCCCACTACCACAACCTCCACAACTATTCAGGTACTGCGCTTGTTGGCTTGAACATTCTCACTTGCGGAGATCCTTCCAAAGACCACACTTCTCCCTAGAATTCCTCGACTACTCTTTCTATTGATGTGACATTGATTTCTATATTATATTTACCAAATTCTTGATAAATTTTGTTTAACGAATCACCATAGGTGCTAAAACAACGGCCTTTATATGAGAATTTATAAGAGAATTTATATATTCCTATAGTAATTATCTATATTTTTTATCTGTTTTTTCGTTATTGATTTTATTAAGAAGTGCATGATCTGTTTTTCTATAGCTTTTCTTTCTACGTTTGTTACTCATATTGTGTGCATGTGTTTTAATATTCCTATATGAATACATTATTAAGGGAATACTCACTTTTCATTGTAACTAATCTGGCTGCTGCATACACTATTTCTTTTATCCTGGTAATATTGATGTTCGTGTTTGTTTTTATTAAGTTTACAATGGTTTGGTTTGCGTTTTTATATTGCTTCAAACTTTTATAACTGAGGTGTGAAGTCTTTCGTTGTTCTTGAGATTTTCTATTGATTTTAATTCTTTAACTATTTTTATCTTTAAAATATTGCCATATTCAAAACGAACATCTTTAAATGTTTTTATTTCTTAAATCTTTCTCACATCCCTTTTTATTCATAATTTCGTTTACGTTGTTTTGATTCAGCTTTTGTTTGTCAATAATCAATATTGTTTATATAATAACGTAAAAGACGAGGTTAATAGGATAATCAATGCTCAATACCTTAATAAATTTAATAGTCAACTGTTATTAATTTTAACAATCAGGGTTATATCGCTTGGAAAACTGAACGTCTGCATGTTAAATATTACTCCGTGTCACAGCGACCCTCCTTTTGCTGCCATTCCAACATGATATTTACAGGAATAATGTTTAAAAAAATATTTTATAGATATTGGGGAGGGGATCACAGATAGGTGGGGTAGTGGTGAGGGGGACACTAATGATGGTCAACCTGAACATGCATAAGAGAAGGGGAGGAATTAACTTTCATTGTTGAGTTTAGGTAGCGGAGAGACGCTTTAATAATCGGGATAATTCCCTATTCATGGATAACCTATAATCAGAATATACTTCTGACTGTTGTTGAAAGTGGGAGCACTGCATTTTTAACGTGGTTAGTAAAAAACAAAACAATATGGCGATTTAGTCTACGTATCAGATAGACAACTGAAAAAATTATATTTTAAAATTAAGAAGTATCCATCAATGGGGAGCTATTCTAGAAGTGTCTGTAGGTCTTTTCTGTTTGGCTGCCAATTTTCAATTTCTTTAATTTCTGTTCGAATTTTATATTCGGTGTAATGATGTAGTTTTATATGCAAATCAACGCCATGAAATTAATTTTCGTCATTAATCAATAAATAAAGAGTTATCAGCTTTCAAAGTTCGCAAATTTTGGGTAATTTTAGCCAATCGTAAGCCACAAGCACATTCATGCCTGTTTCCATTGTGACAAGCCAAACATGAGACCTCTTTTATCTGCGAGATAGCACGTGTTGACAAATGTATTCTACGCGAAAGCATGTGCATCGACGCTATGTTCTGCTGCCTGTGCTTATCTGCTGCTTGTACCCTGGTCAAGAGATGTGCTAAAAATAACAGCTAAATAGGCCTTAAACCACATACCTCCAATTTTTTTTTGGGGGGTGGTTTGCACAATAATATGAATTTCCGAGTGCAGAAAACAAATTCACAAAACTTTTCTAAAAATTCGCAAACATTTTCTGTGTAAAGCAGTTCATTTATTTACAGTTTCATATTAAAACGCTCACAAAATGACAGCTTCCAAATCCTGTTTTTTGACTGGTTGAAATTATCAAATTTTAAACCACTGTAGCTTAAAAAAAAAAAAAAATTCTGGAAAAAGCGCTCCTGAGATTCTGCTTGGAAAACTACATTAATACACCAAATTTTAAAATTTCCAATAAACTTTGAAATTTCCACAGCTGCAGCTAAACAGAAAAGATCCGTGTCTGCGACCCAGCCCACCGTTCTGTTCCCCATACACCAAAAAAAGGGATTGAACTACTCGACTTAATCAACAAAATATTTGTGAATTTGATATCATTACACTACATGGGGTGGTGAACTGGCAGGAACTTAAGCGCACCGGACAAAATGCTTAGCGGCATTTCGTACGTCTTTATGTTCTGAGCTCAAATTCTGTCGAGGTCGACTTATTATTATTATTATTATTATTATTATTATTATTATTATTATTATTATTATTATTATTATTATTATCTATTATTATTATTATTATTATTATTATTATTATTATTATTATTATTATTATTATTATTATTATTATTATTATGTTGTTGTTTTTATTTCTTCTTTCTTCAAATTTTCTTCCATTTCTCGCCGAGTGTTTTTCGTACACCTTGGGCAGAGAAACTCGTTGTATGCATTCCCAGTTTACACACGCAAATTCACAGGTAAAATATGTCTTAAAAAAAAAAATCATGAATGGATGTTGTTTTCATAGCGATAATGCTCTTCTCAGTACATGCGTCGGTCCAGTTAGCACGATTTTTATTATTATTATTGTTATTATTATTATTATTATTATTATTATTATTATTATTATTATTATCATTATCATTATTATTATTATTAAGGCAGCAAGCTGG
>NC_069003.1:25815790-25816660 GCF_001194135.2 Octopus bimaculoides
CACAACCACCACCACCACCACCACCACAGATAGCGTCATCGCCACCGCCACCCCTCCGTGCACAATACGAATAAAATATCTGTTATTGAACTGGTTCAAAATAATTAAATATAATAAATTGTATGTTTACATTGTTGATGTTATCGATTTTGTTGTTGAAGTTGTCATCATTTGATATGTAAATTGGTAGTTTGAGGTGTTGGCTTGCTGTCGCGAATAGTTAAATAGATGATGCCCTGTTATGCTGTGTTGTCCTAGGTAGCTGTTATCTCGGAAATCTAGCCAAAAAAAGAAAGAAAACCCATAGAAAATAGAAACAGAAAAGCGAATCCCAACAATAAAGTAAATACATAGGCGCAGACGAAGCTGTGTGGTAAGAAACTTGCTTAAAGACGGCGAGCTGGCAGAAACGTTAGCGTGCCGGGCGAAAATCTTAGCGGTATTTCGTCTGCCGTTACGTTTTGAGTTCAAATTCCGCCGAGGTCGACTTTGCCTTTCATCCTTTCGGGGTCGATAAATTAAGTACCAGTTGCGCACTGGGGTCGATATAATCGACTTAATCCGTTTGTCTGTCCTTGTTTGTACCCTCTATGTTTAGCCCCTTGTGGGCAATAAAGAAATAAGAAACGTTAGCGTGCCGGGCGAAAAGCTTAGCGGTATTTCGTGTATCTTTACGTTCTGAATTCAAGTTCTGCCGAGGTCGAATTTGCATTTTATCCTTTCACCCATACACACACACCCCATGTTTGTTTTCGTTCGGTTTCCCTGTATGTCTCCACTGTCCTGTTTTTGATCCCAACTTTGATCCTTCATAAATCCTAAATTTTATTTTATAATTTATGGGAGCAACAGTCTTCGAAGACTCATATT
>NC_069003.1:25817427-25817900 GCF_001194135.2 Octopus bimaculoides
TATATATATATATATATATATATATATATATATTTTATATATGCATGTATTCCTTCATACACACACTAATATATACACACTCATATATATATAAATTCATGCATGCACACACACACATTGAAACACCCACACGATCGTATAGGCATATCATTACGTCCTACAGACAGACATGCATATACGTACATCCATACAAGCATACATACACACATACATCCTTACAAGCATACATACATACATACATACATACATACATACATACATACATACAAGCATGCATACATAAATACATACACACATACATAAATATGTACATAGAATCATGCATACATACATGCACACATCCATATACATACTTATGTACTTACATGCACACATACATACATACATACATACATACACACATAAATAAATACACCGATGCATATATACATACACAAGTACAAATTGCACTCATATGTGTTTATATATATATA
>NC_069003.1:25818322-25820060 GCF_001194135.2 Octopus bimaculoides
ATATATATATATATATATATATATATATATATATATATATATATATACATTAGGAAAATATATTTTATATCTAATATATTTTGAACGAAAGAATATTATGATAGTCGACCGGTTTCGCGTTTCGTTAATGATGACATTGAAATTGGTGGAAATACTGCAATTTCGTGTTTTCTTAAGAAGTTTTTACTCCACGTTGCTTAGCAAAACAGGAAACCGATCGATTATAATAATAAATCTATTCCTTAATATATATTAAAGATATATAAACTGTGTGCATTTTCCTTCTTTTATTATATATCTTTTCACTACGACTCACCACGCGGGGAAATTTTCTTCAGCGAAATTCTTTACTACTACTACTACTACTACTACTACTACTACTACTACTACTACTACTACTACTACTACAAGACGTTACATATACTACCGCTCCAACATTTGCGATACAGACTACAAAAAGACGAATATATAAGTTGGCAGAAACGTTAGCACGCCGGGCGAAATGCTTTGCGGTATTTCGTCTGTCTTTACGTTCCGAGTTCAAATTCCGCCGAGGTCGACTTTGCCTTTCGTCCTTTCGGGGGTCGATAAATTAAGTACCAGCTGCGTACTGGGGTCGATCTAATCGACTGGCCTCCTCCCCAAAAATTTCTGGCCTTTTGTCTAGAGTAGAAAATAATATAAAAAGACAAGAGAAAAGGGATAAACTTAGACGAAACCTAGGAAGCATATTTGGTCAACTGAGCCTAAAATCGTATATTTGTAGGGTAGCGTGGTGTCGAGGGTGCGGTGTATGGTATTATAAGTTGGTCTGAGGTAGGGTAGCGGAGTGTGGTGGCAGATGATGTGCTTTGGTGTAGTGTGGTGTAATGACGTGTTCTGTAAAATAAAAATGTCTTGCTCAAGGCCACAATGCATCGCGGGGAATCAAACTCACAGTCTTACAATTGGGGTCCAAAGACTCTCACCACTAAGCCACGCATCTTCACTACACACACACATACATACACACGCACACACACATACATGTACACACACTCGCGCACACTAGGGTTCCCGTTGATCCGATCAAGGAACAGCCTACTCGTTAAATTAACGTACAATTGGTTGAGCACTCCACAGTCACGCGTACCCTTAAAGCAGTTCTTAGGGAGATGACCCTTTGGGAGATGACAAGCTGACCCTTTGAAATATAGGTCCTACTCAATTTTGTTAGCTGAGCGCGCACTGGAGCAACTTGAAATGAAGGCTACAACGAACCTGGAGTCGAACTCACGACCTCACGACCTCCCGATCGTGAGTCGAATACCCTAACCACCAAAACCACACGGCTTCACTACAGTGTAATGTAGTGAGGTGTAATACATGGCGGTGAGGAGGACGGCGAGCACGCCGGGTGAAATGCTGAGCAGTATTTCGCTTGTCTTTACGTTCTAAGAGTGGAGGCGCAATGGTCCAGTGGTTAGGGCAGCGGACTCGTGGTCATAGGATCGCGGTTTCGATTCCCAGACCGGGCGTTGTGAGTGTTTATTGAGCGAAAACACCTAAAGATCTACGAGGCTCCGGCAGGGGATGGTGGCGAACCCTGCTGTACTCTTTCACCACAACTTTCTCTCACTCTTACTTCCTGTTTCTGTTGTGCCTGTAATTCAAAGTGTCAGCCTTGTCACACTGTGTCACGCTGAATATCCCCGAGAACTACGTTAAGGGTACACGTGTCTGTGGAGTGCTCAGCCAC
>NC_069003.1:25820487-25821281 GCF_001194135.2 Octopus bimaculoides
TTTAATCCCATTGTCTATCCTTGTTTGTCCCCTCTATGTTTAGCCCCCTGTGGGCAATAAATAAAGAATTATATGAAAGTAAAGTGTCTTTTTCTAAAACAATTATTCTCATCGTTTATGAAAACCAACTGGCAGCTGCTTTTGGACAATTTAATAATTCTTTCACTGACACAAATCATAATAGTGTGTATCTCTGTTTGTTTATTTGTGTGTGTGTGTGTGTGTGTGTGTGTGTGCGCGCGCTCTAGTGCGTTTTTGCTTTTGTATGCGTATAGGTGATTAAATCTACGTATGTGTGTATATGTGTGCATGTATGCACGTGTGTGCGTATATGCATATTCATACATACATACGTACACACACATATACATATATTTATGTATCTGTCTTGGCTCTTTCTCTTTCTTTATAGACATATGTATATAAGGCGGCGAGCTGGCAGAAACGTTAGCACGCCGGGAGAAATGCTTCGGGGTATTACGTCTGCTGATACGTTCTGAGTTCAAATTCCACCGAAGTCGACTTTGAGTTTCATCCTTTCGGGGTCGATAAATTAAGTACCAGTTACCCACTGGGGTCGATGTAATCGACTTAATCCCTTTGTCTGTCCTTGCTTGTCCGCTCTATGTTTAGCCCCTTGTGGGCAATAAAGAAATTAGAAACGTTAGCATGCCGGGTGAAATGCTTAGTGGTATTTCGTCTGTCTTTACGTTCTGAGTTCAAATTCCGCCGAGGTCGACTTAGCTTTTAATCCTTTCGGGGTCGACAAATTAAGTACCAGTTGCGTACTGGGG
>NC_069003.1:25822274-25825536 GCF_001194135.2 Octopus bimaculoides
AACAAATTTATTTTAAAATGAGGTAGGACCGCCTTTGGCAGTAATTACAGCTTGAATTCTACGAGGTATGGACTCGTACAAAGTTTGAATTGTTTCCAAAGGAATTTTTGTCCATTCTTCAACTAAAATAGTTTTCAGTTCTTGTAGTGATGATGGTAGAGGATATCGACTCATTATTTGTTTTTCTAAAATGCACCATAAATGATTAATAATATTGAGATCTGGGGAGTGTGGTGGCCAGATAAGATATTCAACTTCACTAGAATGTTCCTCGTGCCATTCAGTAACAACTTTAGCTGTGTGAATTGGTGCATTATCATCCTGAAAGATTGTGTTTCCCTCCGGAAATATTTCCGCAGCCATAGGATGAATTTGATCAGATAAAATGCTTAAATAAGTATAGTCACCTAGATCATCACAGATCCTCCTCCATGTTTAACAGTTGAAAGAAGGCAGTCTGGGTTAAATGCTTCTTTTGGTTGTCTCCACGCGTACACTCGGCTGGTGGTCGGAAATAAGGTAAAAGATGACTCGTCCGAGAAAATAACGTTCTTTCACTGCTCTAGGGACCAATTCTGTAGGTTTTTACTCCGTTCTCAACGCTTTGCAACGTTTGTTTTTGAAAGTAGTGGTTCTCTGATTGCAGCCCTCCCGTGAAATCCAGCTTTGTGCAGCTCCCGGCGAATAGTTTTTGTAGAAACTGGGTTCTCGAGGTGGTCATTAAGCTCTGCAGTAATTTTGGGAGCTGTACTTTTGTGATCCTTTCTAACAATTCCTGTAAGAGTCCGACGGTCCCTACCTGAAAGCTTTGGTTTTCTTCCGGAGTTTTGTTTTGACGAGGAGGTTTTTCCCTCTTTCTCAAAAGCTGTCATTACTTTCGAGACAGTACTTCTTGATACAATAAACATTACGGCTGTTTTCGTTACGCTAGCACTTACCATACGAGCACCAGCAATTTGACATCTTTGAATTTTAATTACCTTTTTCTGATGCTATATGAAAAGAAACAGCAATTTTAGCAAAACATATTAAGCAACAATAATAATAAAACATAAAAATAAACAAGCTTTTGATGGTTTTATAGATATTTCAAAATTATGATGCTATGATGCTAGGTGTTTCCATTATTTTGTCCAACCCCTGTATATATACATACATACATACATGCATACATACATACATACATACATACATAAATACATAAATACATATGTATGTATGTATGTATGTATGTATGTATATTTCTGTATGTTAGTTCATACAAAGCCACATGTGTATACATGTTTGTGTGAGATTTAGTTACCTCTTCGTCACTTTTTATTTTTCTTAATTAGCTTTACGTTTATCTCTGCTATTGCACCTGATGCTGTTGCCGCCGTTGCAGTTGTTGACGTTGTTCGTGTTGATGTTGCTGCTGCAGACGGTGTTATTTTTTGTGGTTCTTGGGTTTCTCGATTGCGCACTTCTTCATGTTGCTCATTCCAAGACAAGTGGAAGTTTATACTTCAGTTTCCGGAGACTTTGTCAGATGAAGTAATTTAATTACCTTTTTTTTGGTGCGTTCAGTGTCACGAAAAATTCCCGGTAAACGTTGACCTTTGTGTATTATCATCTTCCTATCTACATATGTATGTAAGTAGAACCTACCTACCTACCTACCTACCTACCTACCTGCCTGCCTGCCTGCCTGCCTGTTGGCCTGTTTATCTATCTATCTGTCTGTCTGTCTGTCTGTCTGTCTGTCTGTCTTCTGTCTGCCTGCCCGCCTGTCTGTCCCTCCGTCTATCTATCTATCTATCTATCTATCTATCTATCTATCTATCTATCTATCTATCTATCTGTCTGCCTGTCTGTCTGTCTGTCTGTTTGTCTGTCTGTCTGCCTGCCCGCTTGTCTGTCCCTCCGTCTATCTATCTATCTATCTATCTATCTATCTATCTATCTATCTATCTATCTATCTATCTATCTGCCTGTCTGTCTGCCTGTCTGCCTGTCTGTCTGTCTGTTTGTCTGTCTGTCTGTGTGTGTGTCGTCTGTCAGTTTCTCTGTCTGCCTGTAAGGCTGCTTATCTATCTATCTATCTATCTATCTATCTATCTATCTATCTATCTATCTATCTATCTATCTATCTATGTCTGTTTGTCTATCTATCTATGTCTGTTTGTCTATCTATCTATATCTATATATCTATCTATATGTCTGTCTGTCTGTCTGCTTACCTGTCTGTCTGTCTATCTGTCTGCCTATCTCTCTATCTATCTCTATTTCTCTCTGCCTCTGTCTTTTCTCCGATATAACTCTATTTCTAGAACTACGTGCTTGAAATAGATTTAACTGATTTTTTATATTTCCACTTCTGAAATTGCTAAACGGTGAATAATTATTCCTGATTGTTTAGCCAACTGATGTAGAATAACGACGTTGGAATATGGCTTCTTTGTTTTTATTCTATAGCTGAATTTTGATGAATATATTTACTATACAGAGTCAGAAAGACTGTTTAATCAACAATAGTTACACCACGGACGAGGAGAAAACACTTAAGTGTTGATATCAATTCTTGTTACGAATGACAAGGGAGATAAATCGAAAAATTCAATTGCTCAAAAAATACATAATAACAGCAATTTTTGTTTATGCAAATTTTTGATAATGTGACGATGGTATTAAATAATTTTTTGTTATTTTCTCCAGATGGACAATTTTTTCTTAAGTTGTCCATCTTTATAAAACGTATTTGTGCCGTTTTCTTTTTTCTTTCTTTCTTTTTGCTATTTCAATGGTGGTTTGTTTACATCAGTGGAGGCGCAATGGCCCAGTGGTTAGGGCAGCGGACTAACGGTTTCGATTCCCAGACCGGGCGTTGTGAGTGTTTATTGAACGAAAACACCTAAAGCTCCACGAGGCTCCAGCAGGGGATGGTGGCGAACCCTGTTGTACTCTTCCACCACAACTTTCTCTCGCTCTTTCTTCCTGTTTCTGTTGTGCCTGTAATTCAAAGGGTCAACCTTGTCACACTCTGTGTCACGCTGAATATCCCCGAGAACTACGTTAAGGGTACACGTGTCTGTGGAGTGCTCAACCACTTGCGCGTTAATTTCACGAGCAGGCTGTTCCGATGATCAGATCGACTGGAACCCTCGACGTCGTAAGCGACGAAGTGCCAACAACAACAACAACAACATGTTTGCATCAGAATTAATGTTTTTAATTTGTTTCGAAACGTAAATATTCTTCTTTTATTAAGGTTTTGAATATATTA
>NC_069003.1:25825959-25828911 GCF_001194135.2 Octopus bimaculoides
AGAGAGAGAGAGAGAGAGAGAGAGAGAGAGAGAGAGAGAGAGAGAGAGAGAGAGAAAGAGAGAAAGAGAGGGGAAAGCGATAGATAGAGAGGGAGAGCGAGAGGGAGAGAGAAAGAGAGAAAAAAAGAGAGTATGAAAGAGAGAGACAGAGTTGGTGAGACAGAGAAAGAGCGAGTGAATAATGTGTGTGTGTGTGTGTGTGTGTGAGCGCCCTTAAGGGTAGTCTATATTCAGAGTAAATTACATGGTTTATCAACAAGTAATTGTTAGTGAATTGTGTAATTACCCAGCGTGGTTCATAGTTACGGATACACACACACACACACACACTCACATACGACCGCGTACAATAGTGTTGTTTTTTTCCCTCGTTTCGTAATGTTTTCTATCATAGTTTCATAATGCTCTCTATATTACTATTTTTTTTTGTTGGGACTCCGTCGCTTACGACGTCGAGGGTTCCAGTTGATCCGATCAACGGAACAGCCTGCTCGTGAAATCAACGTGCAAGTGGCTGAGCACTCCACAGATACGTGTACCCTTAAAGTAGTTCTTGGGGATATTCAGCGTGACACGGTGCGACAAGGCTGACCCTTTGAATTACAGGCACAACAGAAACAGAAAGTAAGAATGAGAGAAAGTTGTGGTGAAAGAGTACAAAAGGGTTCGCCACCATCCCCTGCCGGAGCCTCGTGGAGCTTTAGGTGTTTTCGCTCAATAAACACTCACAACACCCGGTCTGGGAATCGAAACCGCGATCCTATGACCGCGACTCCGCTGCCCTTACCACTGGGCCATTGCGTCTCCACCTATATTACTATATTGCTATATTAAATATAGTAACATTGACTTCACTGTTTACCCGTTCACCTCAAAAATCTGGGAATCCATGCAGTTATGTCCTCACTCCCAAGGATGTATAGAGAAGAGTATATCGACACGGATGAGGTGGGGGTGGCGGGGAAGGTATAGTTGTATCACAATAGGATTCAGAAGATTTGTTTGTAACCGAAAGAAAAAGAACCCCAAAATCCGAAAAACCTTAAGGAATATTGTTATATTGGGGATAGTCATATTTTGCCAATTAAACATACGCACTATATGTTTGTTCTTTATTATTATTATTCAGTAGTTTTATTTTTATAACGTGCTTTCACTTCACTACCGAGCGCAGCTCTGTGCGCCTTGGGTATGTGCTGTGGTTTGCTGTGGTGCTCTTATGTTTACTGTATTGAAAGTGTTTTGCGTAGAATGTGTGCAGTACCCAGTAGTGCAATTTTCTGTATGTTATATATATTTGTAAGTCCTGGTGTTTTTGTTATGTATTTGTCTGAATATTTTTTTATTATACCTAAGGCACCTACTATGATAGGAATTGTTTCTGTTTTTAGATTCCACATTCGAGTTATCTCTATTTCCAGGTCTTTGTATTTTGAAAGTTTTTCCATTTCTTTTAGAGAAACGTTGTCATCTGCTGGTATTGAAACATCAATTAGAAAGCATTTTTTTCCTTCATGATCTTTGACAACTTATTATTATTATTATTATTATTATTATTATTAATTTGCATGTTTGTTACAATCACTCGCAGAGACACACTCAGCGTCCTAGGACGAGTGAAAGATAAGAGATGACTGAAAGTTTGGGGAGGTCAAGTGACAGGACCAGTAGCGAAATATCTTCATGTAATACAACACATACATTTAAACTGATAGGGTTTTTCTAAGGATGTGGGCAGTGCTGTCAGCACAATCTTTTGCATTTCTCTGAGACATGGTTCTCCTGGGATACTATCTACATTCTTCTTCTTCTTCTTCTTCTTCTTCTTCTTCTTCTTCTTCTTCTTCTTCTTCTTCTTCTTCTTCTTCTTCTTCTTCTTCTCCTAAGCAGAACAAGATGAGACACGTGGAATGTTTGACGGAAGAGCTTTGACAAAGAAACAAAACAATAATAATAATAAAGCTGAAGTAAAGACCAAATATACAGTTCGTTTATTTAAATGGCAAAAAAAATGACCATCTCCAAGTATAACAATATCTGTTTCATTACGCAGTTTCACATCAAGAATCTTGCAAAACATACATAAACGTAGGAAATATTGTCTCACGTTCTCCTGCTTCAACGACTCTATATCGTCATTGTCTTGCTTAACAAATGTCAGGGCTATTTTATAGCTTTTAACTACGGTTATTCTGAGATTATATAATCACTGAGATCATATTTATTTGCCAGTGGCTTCGCTTTCTGCTAAAAAAAAAATATCTGCAAACTTAGTTGTAGCATTGAAGGATTCTCACAATCTAAATAGAGTTACTGATTATTTTTCAATAAATATAGCACTGTGGACAAGTAAATTTCTGCTGTGTTCTTCTTAATGCTCAAGTGACAGATGACGACATTTTTGAGGCGGGAAATATCTTCGGAGTTCAAAAGAGTGAATAATCTTTTGTATAAGCAGTGGTTATCAATTATTTGTTGGATAAAAGAACTTTCGGATCTTAAATTGACAGGAAATTGAATTGAATGAGTGGTGCATTACCCTTACTGTTATTCTTAGAACATTTTTAGAGAATACAAAATGTCCCGCAGATTACTTTGAGCTTATGTCTCTTGTAGGAGTTTCATATGAAATTGAATAACACTAAACAAAATCGGCGATGTCAAGCGTAAGGATTGACTAAGCGTCATTTGTATCGCGATGCCGGATGAATGTTGATTAAAATAATAATGGGAACATGACATGACTGTGTGGTTAAAAGGTTCGTTTCCCAGATGCATGCTCCCGGGTTCGATTCCTCTTTGGGAGACGGATACATGTATGAATGTATCCGTATAAATGTACGTATGTATATGCGTGTGTGTGAGCATACATACATGCACACACACACACACACACACACACACACACACACACACACACACACACACACACACACACACACACACACACAC
>NC_069003.1:25829268-25830623 GCF_001194135.2 Octopus bimaculoides
CTTAAATGGCTTACAAACGTCTTCCACGCTGCATTTGTTTTTGTTTCAGCACACGATTTCTGATCAAGTCACTTGCTATGCATAAATAAATAAATATATATATATATATATATATATATATATGCGTATTCGTGTGTGTGTGTGTTCGTGTGTGTGTGTGTGTCTGTTTGTGTGTGTGTATGCGTGTGTGTATCGGCGAAATAAATGAGCATAGGTGATAAACTAAAATAAAACTTCCCGTCATCCATCACAAGACAATGTATTTGCTAGAGGACTCTCCTAGTGGCTGTTCATCTTTAGGCAGTTAGGGTCTTGGTTAGCGCCTGTGCTATCATGAGATATTGGTTTGAAGAAAGACAAGGAGTCTAGCAAAGAAAGTTCACTAACTAACTTCCAACCTGAGCTAATGAGGTAGCCCCTACATAGTCATCGATTCTGCTATGAATAGCGGTTAAATATCCTTTAAACCACAGCCTGCATTGTAGTAAAAGAAATAGTGTGTTACAAAATCTAGTTCTAATACACTATAGCTATAAAAAAAAAGCCGTATGATAACACTAGGAGTATCTTTAATCCTAGATCTACTTGATTAGGGCTGACCTAAGGTTAAACAACAATATTCAAGTTAAGAACTATAAATTAGTTAACAGCGAATTTCACCAATATCAAATTTATATTTGATATCTTTCAAAGAAACGCTTTGTTCTCCAAGTTAAATTTTTTTACACCATTAACAACAAACACATTGCAAAGAAAACTCGCAACAATATGAGGAAAAGCGATAACAACCGTATAAACGGTAATATAATTTTAAAGACTACAACTAAGTAAATAATTGAAAACTATTGATTTCATAATAAGTTATTGATTTTGCAGGTAGGTGAAATCAAATCGTTCAAAACATATAGACTAAAATATTTATTGCCTTCAACAGAGAGATGCGGTCAGTAACATTTAATACGTGTATGGCAATAATGTGTATCTTAGTCGATATATTAATGCTGTGTCTTATTTAGAGAGTTTCAAATTAAATAGTCAAGCGTTCGTGCCCATTTAGCGAGTAACGCTATTCATACATGCACATGCACGCACATTACAATACACACACACACAGACACACGCACACACACACACAGACACACAGACACAGACAGACACACACACATACACACACATGCACACACACACACACACTCTCTCTCTCTCTCTCACGCACACTTAATAGGTTTAACTCCAGCGTTAATACACAAATGAATTATCTATCTATCTATCTATCTATCTATCTATCTATCTATATATATATACATGTACACACACACCCATATATATATGCATATATATATATATATATATAT
>NC_069003.1:25831080-25833375 GCF_001194135.2 Octopus bimaculoides
TAATATGTTGCCACATTTGTAATATGTCTTTTTTCTACATTTTTTCGTGCAGCTGAAGATTGCTCTTCATATTGCATTTAAGGTAATGCTCACATTACTTAAATAAATTGAAGTAGCATGAAACGTGCGTACTGCAATCACTTTTGAAATCCGTGTTGCTTATTATTTGATTTTAATCACCCATCCTTTTGGGATGTGAAATTCGGGTGCCTTCGCATAAGTACCATATTCAAGCCTTGAATCTATATCTAAACCGTATATTTATATATATATATATATATAGACCTGGTAATATACTCCGTCACTATCTCAAGTTTCTTGGTGCTTGTATACATATGTTCACGCGCATAAACATATGAATATATTCAAGCGTCTCTTATGTGTGTAATAAACAAAGAAGGACTCAATGCATGTTGTTGAGTATATGATTTATTTAAACAGAATACTTATCACACGACTCGAGTTTCACGTCATTGAGATCTTCAGGTGAGAATTATAATAACTTTTTGTGGCTGTTCATTTACGCCCATTAATGTAGACATGGTCTGTTATTTGTGTCGGTTGGTTAGTTTGTTATTTTGGTGTTTTTTTTTTAATTTAAGGAGGTTGTTTAAATGTTTGTATTTCGTTTTGTTGTTTAATTTTTATTGACTTTATGGAAAAATATCTTTTATTGTGATGCTGAAAAATTATTAGAATGTGTTACCTCGTTTTAATGTGATAAAGTGTCTCTCGTTTATTTGAAGATATTTGTTTACGGAAAAAAATTAGAGAATGTTTTGTATTGTATTCCATAGTTTGTGACATTAAGCTCCATGGTTGAGAGATTGTTGGATAGCTTTGGTGGACAGTTTGGTTAATGTGTGTGCTTGAATTTTGTTTTAGTTACGATTAAAATATTTCAAAACGTGGGAGTGTATGGGTGTATATGGGTGTGTATGTGTGAGTATGTGTTTTGTGTTTTGCTTTTCATGTGATTTGGGTGGGGGCCATTTATTTATAAGTAAATTCGTAAACATGTTTATGTGCGTGTGTACTGTGCGTGTTTATGTGTGTGCGTGTGTACGTATGTGTGTTTGCGTAGGCTTCTGCTTTTGGTCAAAGCCTGATTTTCTTTTTAAAGACATTCACAAGAATCTTATTTCTTTATTGCCCACAAGGGGCTACACACAGAAGGGACAAACAAGGACAGACAAAGGGATTAAGTCGATTGCATCGACCCCATTGCGTAACTGGTACTTAATTTATCGACCTCGAAAGGATGAAAGGCAAAGTCGACCTCGGCGGAATTTGAACTCAGAACGTAGACAGACGAAATATCGCTAAGCATTTCGCCCGAAATTAAACATACAATATCTAGCAAGGATAACGTTCGCCCAGACCAGGTCTGGGTTAGGGCAGTCACCTTGCCCGTGACCTCACTCCAATTCTTCTCTATCTGGAGGTCTGAACCGAACCAGACCCCCTGGCAACTTAACCGTCCAACGCCTCACGACGATATTGGGCGACATCGAATTGCCCCTTCAGGTGCCGAGTTACAAGCCGACCAACTTGTCCTGGTTAACTGTTGCTCATTGTAGGATGTTAATTTTATCCTCTCTGTTAAATAACAGGGCGGGCATCACCCACACGGCTTCAATTTCCGGCGGTACTTCTGCCACCTTAACACGGGCATGTACCGCCCCATATAGGTCGGCAGAAGCACCACTTAATTTGTTTTTAAAGGGCTGACAGAGTGCTCGTGCGCCTTCTCTGCTGTCCTAAACCTGGCTTCTACTGTGCAAAATTTTCTCCCTCTTGAGAGATACATGATGTCATTCCAAATTGGGGCAAGACATTTTTCAATTTTATCCTGGTCCATGTGTGCCATTTTCTTTCCCTTTGGGCAAAATGTTTTGAATATAACAGTTCTTTTTCTTTTATATCCGCCGTTGCGTCAGTGGGAGGCGATATTTTCACATCGTCCTCCGCCTCCGTAATCCTCTTGAACATCTCCCGGAGGTCCCCAAATGGGATTTTCAGATTTTCAGTATGTATCGCGGCGACTGCCGCGAAGCCTTTGGTAATTTTTTGAGGGGGCTGGTTAGCCTCCAAAGCTTCACTCTCTTCCAGAGAGCATTTTTCTCTCATTATCTCAACCGACATTTCGGTAGAGATAGGTTAGAAAAAGAAACACAAAAAACACAGTTCAAAAAATGTTTTCCTTTCACAAGGAATATAGATTCAAATCCCACCCCCGTCAGGAGGTTCAGTCCTAATGCGTGGCACATTGGGCAAACATCTTTTACTATATCA
>NC_069003.1:25836291-25836700 GCF_001194135.2 Octopus bimaculoides
TATATATATATATATATATATATATATATATATGTATATATATATATATGCACACATACACGCATTACACGACACACGCATACACTCTCTCACACACACACTAATACATACATACATACACACATACATACATACATACATACACACATACATACATACATACATACGTATGTACACGCACTCATACAGACACATACACACATGCATATACACTCGTACAAGCGGACATTCATGTAAAATTATGGACACTCATAAATATAACAATGTGGGAAAATTAATTATATAATGAAATTAAAATCATAAATTAATTTTTCTATTATAGAAAAGTGATAAGGGACAGTTGATCAGATGACAAGGTCTGCTTGATTCAGTTTAAAGGTATTTAATACTAACAACAAATATTAATTTA
>NC_069003.1:25840803-25843204 GCF_001194135.2 Octopus bimaculoides
TGTGTGTGTGTGTATCTATATATATATATATATGTGTGTGTGTGTGTGTGTGTGTGTATATATATGTGTGTGTGCGTGTGTATGTATATATATAATATTTTACTTGTTTTCATCACTTGACTGCAGCTATGCTGGGACACCGCCTTGAAGGGTTTTAGTCGAACAAATCGACCCCAGGACTTATCTTCTTAAAGCCTGGTACTTATTCTATCGGCCCCCTTTGTCGAACCGCTACGTTACGGGGACGTAAACACAACAACACCGGTTGTCGAGTGGTGGTGGATAAACACTGACACAAAGACACGCACGCACACGCGCGTGCACACAAACACACACACATTTATATACAACGGGCTTCTTTCAGTTTCCGTCTGTCAAATCCACTCAGAAGACTTTAATCAGCCCGGGGCTATAGTAGAAGACAGTTGCCCAAGGTGCCACTCAGTGCGATTGAACCCTGAACCATGTGGTTGAGAAGCAAGCTTATTACCAGACAGCCACGACTGAGCCTATATATACATATATATATATATTTATATATATATATGTATATATACATACACACATATATGTATATATATATATATATATATATATATGCATGTATAAATTCTCCACCCCTCTTCACTTAAGCCCTCCTCCGCACACATTATAACGCACCACGCCTCTTTCTTAAATTTCTACTGCCCTCCCAACCTCTAGCCATCCACACACTTACTCTACATCGTTTAAATTTTTACCCAGCATCACGTACACCATTGAAGTTCAAACACCTCATGCATACATCTACACACGCCCCCCCCCACAAACAAACAAGCACACACACCTCTCCTTCCTATATCCTCCCCCACCCTAACATTCACAATTTCAGCCCACACTTCCCAATGGCTACCTTTTTTGTCACATCTATTCAACCATCCTCTAATAACTCGCGTCAGGTAGCTTCACATACACACATACACGCGCTTATACATACGTATTCACACTTACAAGCACACGGAATACACACCCGTACATTAGTTTCATATACACACTTACTCTGTCTGAGAGCCACATATACAAACGCACCATCTGAAACAGGAATACACGCATGCATACACACACAGCACAGATACAATATACAGCACACGCATGTATACACACACAAGTATGTCTGATATCTTTACAGACACAAACAGAAAATAAGAGCACACACACACGCATACTCACACCCACGCTAAATGCACATAACATACATGCACACAATAGCTTCATACACAAACATGCGCGCTTTCAAACACACACACACACACACGTCTAGTAACCTCATACACACACATACATCAGATAGCTTCATACGCATACATACGCCTGTAAAGACTTATACCCACGCGTAAACATACTATAACATTGCTTCGTACGCTCACACGTACTTGTTTCCACGCATATACACACACACACACACGCATACACGCGCGAACCTATGTATACATATACACACGTACACATTAGCTTCATAGCACACTCACGTGCTTGTTCACACAGAAACACACTCGCCTATACACATGCATACGCATACATTAGTTTCGTATACACACCCATGCTTACTAATCCAGACACGTGAGCATCCATACACATACACACGCATATATTAGCTTAATACACACGCTTGCTTACAAATATATATGCCAGGTTACTTTTGTTTCTTTTGCCATCCACGCCTCAAACCGCCCTCTTACTCTTCCGGTCATTTCAGCATGCGTTGGCCGTCTAAATGAGACATGTTTGTTCTTTTTCCTTTATTTTTATCTCGCCTCATGTATTCTTTTCGCAGAAGAGCCTATGTTTGGAATGTTAAAGACTTCTAATTTTCCTGAGCGCAAACCTAATACACCTTGTTTGTTTGTCTATTTACCTCGTCTAAGTATTTTTTAAATTTTTGTACTCTACATGTGTATGTATATCTATCTATCTATCTATATATATATATATCAATATCTACATCTATCTATCTATCTATCTATCTATCTATCTATCTATCTATCTATCTATCTATCTATCTATCTATGTATAAATGTATGTCAGCTGTATTAATGTGTGTATGTGTGGTGTGTGTGTGTGTGTGTGTGTGTGGTATGTGTGTGTGTGTGTGGCGTATGTGTGTATGTATATATGTATGTATTTCTGTATACACATAAAATATATTAGACAAAAACACCTTTTAAAGGAAGCCATTATGCATGTGCTTATGAATGTGTGTGTGTGTGTGTGTGTGACTGTGCGCCGCGTGTGTGTGTTTGTATATGTGCATACACACACACACACACACATATATATATATATATATAAATATACGTAAGTACATATTTGTATTAATACAGACGAATATATGCGTATATTAATGTACATATATTTATACTTA
>NC_069003.1:25843915-25844752 GCF_001194135.2 Octopus bimaculoides
TATATATATATATATATATATATATGTATGCACACAGACACGCATACATACACCCACACATCCACATACACCCACGTGCACACACATACATGCGCGCATACACAGACACGTACACAAACGCACTCACACGCATACACACGCACAGAAATGCACACATACCTAACCCACACTACATCACGCACACACAGACACACACATCCATATATGCACACACACACACACATCACACATGCACACATAAACGTAAACACGTACATAAACCACATACACATGCATACACAAACACGCGCGCATACAAGCAACAAAACGCAGACACAAATCCACACGTTCACACCCCCCACATACAACCCCACACACAACCCCACGAACACATGCATACACAAACTCACATACACACACATTTACACACGCACATACACTCACACGCACACACATATATACACACGCACACACACACACACACAGACCTGCGCACACGGAATACCCACACATACACATACCTCCTTCTTTTGCACTCTCCTATCTTAGAAATAACTTTTTCTTCACTCATTTCCTTCCGGTAATTTCAGTATGTGACCGCGTGTGTATCGTCGGCCATTTTCTTTCTCTGTCTTCCCTTCTTTGGATTTTTCTATATTTCTGATGAAGAGCTCCGCTAGAAACGTGAAATCCTCTTTCTTTTCTTTGCTTTCCTGAGCGTCCAATAACAGTACTTGTATCACGTCCTCGCCTTGTTGTTTTTTCTTGCTTGTTCTTGTTTGGATTGACTATATATACATATATATATACATGTGTTGAGGACTCAAGCCAAAGACCTACTTTCTGAACAAAAGGAAT
>NC_069003.1:25844955-25847942 GCF_001194135.2 Octopus bimaculoides
ATATATATATATATATATATATATATACATGTGTTGAGGACTCAAGCCAAAGACCTACTTTCTGAACAAAAGGAATAGACCATCGGTCAATGTATTCCTAGTTACACTATGTCTGGAATATTAAAATGCTTTTGATAAATATGTCTGATCGATTAGGGCTGGCATGCGGTTAGCCAATCAATCATTCTATCAAAATCTCCTAACGAAGGACGCCATAGGTATAAAACAATATATATATATCTTCCCCTTCCATGTTTCCAAACCTTGAGGGTCCATAAGTCTCCAACAAGTCTCCCTTTTCTCAGTTAGTCTCATGTTTTCTGCCATCTTCCTCTTTATCTATTTTTTGAGGTCATGCAACAACGTTCTGTATACCTCTCTAATCAGGAATTTTGGTTATGGAGGGCTATATTTACTACAAGTAGGGAGTCATGGTGCTTTGTTTCATGACCGAAAAGTTTGAAAGAACAATTTCTTGGTTCGCTGTCTTCTCGCCAATTTCTTTCGTATCATTCTCATTAGTTCTATGTATTATATGGCGAATGTGAAGCATCTTTCTATAAAATTGTATTTCAAAAGCCATTATCTTTTTCTCTCTTTCAGCATGATTTGTCTGCGAACCGAATCTATAGAATATAGTTGAAATTATTGTTGCTCTTAAAAAACAAATTTTTATTGCTATGGCAACTTTGATACTTTTCTAAACAGGATCTAATTTGGTTACAATCGCAATAGTTAGTGTAATAAAATAGTTTACTCATATTTTTGATCCCGAAATTCTAAATTCATCAACTTCTTTGAACGTTCTCATCTCTTCTGTTACTTTAATTGTAATAATTACTTCCTCTGCTATTTTTCATTACTTATGCCATACATCCTAACAATTGTATCAAGCCATGTTAGTAGTTCTTTTTATTTCTCCCTTATCAACTACTATGTCGAGGTTGATAATGTATTCTGTCAAAATAAACTATAGTTTCAACAAGTAGAGCGAACGGTTTCTATTTTCACAGAAAAAAAAAGACATTGTGATATTAGTCTGTGTGATTAACGTATTTCCTTATTATTTCAAATCTAATCAACAGTGTTTCTCTCGTATCAAAGACTCAACCAGGCTAGTTAATTAAAACTACTGTGCAGTTATTTTTATACTGTTGGTGTTTCCTTTTAATGAAAATGATATAAAAAGTGATTTTGTCTATAAAAGATCATTTTTCAGGATGTAAAATACATTTTGCGAAGACTTTATTGCATGATTATCTTCTAGGTTACCTATTCCAAGTGATTTACAACTTTTCTAAATTACTTATGTAAACACTACAATAATTACTGCCTCTGATATATCAAAGAAAATTGCTTTCGTTAATTGTTTTATCAGGAGATAAATCCAGCTCTGTTTTGTGGCTGTCGAGTTTTCTCTTAATTTTTCGATTTGATTTGTAGATTGTTAAATATTCGCCTAGTTCAATTTTAATGGCGAGATTTTTAAACTTTACGTAGAATTTTCTGGATTTCTTTGTCTAGGAACTTCTTTCTATTTCCTCACATCTTTCCTTAATTCAAGCATCTTCTTTCTTTCTTTCTTTCTTTCTTTCTTTCTTTCTTTCTTTCTTTCTTTCTTTCTTTCTTTCTTTCTTGCTCTCTTCTTTTCTTCTTTCAAAGCAATGAATTCAAATATTTTTTATTAAATACTCTCTTAACTTTCTTCCTTTTACCAAGAAGAATGCTATCGGTTTTAGTAGTTACGAGTATTTTATCCAACGGTTCTTGTTCATTTTGAACAATAATAATGAGATATATAACACACAAGTACAAAAAGGGCGATATACCACACAAGCGCAACGAACCTCTTCAGAATGTGTGAGAGGAAGGTCGAACGCATAGCTCACATTGTTAGTGCTTGTGAAAGTCTTGCGTAGAAAGAGTATAGGCGCAGACACGGCAAGGTAGCCCAAAACCTTCACTGGCTACTATGCCGGGAGTATGGATACGAGGTAACGGGTGCTTGGTATCAGCACACTCTGTAAAAATTAATGAACGAAAAGAGTAAGGCAAAAACCTTTGACTTCCAGACAGACAAGGTGTTAGAGCACCAAAGGACAGATATAGTAACCTCTAGGAGGGACAAACAAAAGTGCCTAACAATCGATGTGGCAGTGCCAGGAGATCAACAGATTATCATGAAAGAGAGAGAAAAGATTGATAAATAAGGGGACCTGAGAATGGATATCGCTAAGATATGGCAGCTACGAGAGTCAAACATAAAGGTTATCCGTATTGTCATCAGAGCATTGGGTTCAATACCACCCAACCTGAAGAAACATCTGGAAACTTTAGACATGTCCTACAATCTAGATGTATTGTGAAAATCAGCATTACTTAGAACTGCACGCATATTGCGTAAAGTACTGTCTGTCTGAAGTCCTTGTTGTGACTTGACAGACAGTACAAACCCCCGGTAGACATAATAGCTTCAATTAACAACATCACGATATTGGATGCTGTGCGAGTCTTAAATAACAACAACAACAATAATAAATGCCCTGAGACATACCAGGCAGTGGCTATGCCCTGAGGCAGTACCAGGCAGTGGCTCTCATGGCTTTCGGTCTTAACTGATTGGAAGTGTTATCATGTACATTGTTTTGTCTTGGTATAAAAGATGGGTTATAGCAAATATTCTGCTCAATGCCACAAATTTGCTTGTCAGTTGTTTGACCTTAACCAGTTGAGCATGTCTCTTAGTGGCTGACGATATGTGCGTCTCTGATCACGAGAAGAAGTAGTGGGGGAGAATCATAGCTATGTGTCGAGAGGAATTCTTTGGGGTTTGAATAATTCAACTTTGGAAACATGGGTGTTTTGTTCATCATCCTTAAACAAACCTTATTCAGAGACCTTTTGTGTGGGGTGGGCTACTTACCTGAAGAAAATTCTAACTGGGCCCCACCTGCAAGTTCATGCGCTGTTTATCTTGATATGAGATC
>NC_069003.1:25848218-25855216 GCF_001194135.2 Octopus bimaculoides
AATAATAATAATAATAATAATAATAATAATAATGATAATAATAATAATAATAATAATAATAATAATGATGATGATGATGATGATGATAATAATAATAATAATAATGATAATAATAATAATAATAATAATAATAATAATAATAATAATGATAATGATAATAATAATAATAATAATAATAATAATAATAATGATAATAATAATAATAATAATAATAATAATGATAATGATAATAATAATAATAATGATAATAATAATAATGATAATAATAATAATAATAATAATAATAATAATAATAATAATAATAATAATATTGATAGCAGCGAGAAATTGATGATTGGTTTTTAGAAATCATTTTAATCTTCCGTTTTGGTTGTACTCGATTTATTTGAATTTGATTTGTTTTGTGATTATTAGAATTTCGTAATGGCGGTTTATATCGGCCCCAGGAAATATTCGAGTCTTCGCTTCAATTAAATTTGATTGATATCTTTTGGACATGAGAATCAAATTAACACCATTATTATGCATCCCGCTGGGTTAATACTAATATTATTGTTTTCGACGGTTTGTAGTGATGAATTTTAAGAAATAATTTGTATTTTTGAAACTCATAGCAATACCGGTCACCTTGTTATTTTCCACGTAGCCAATTTTCGAAGATCTCTTTTGCAGCCACCATCAGCCTCTGATTTTGTCTTTGTACTCCAGTCACATTAAAATAGTTCTTGTTTTGATAACCAATTCATTATTCTAGACAGTGGTTCTTAACCGGGTTCCATATAGGTCTTGGGAATCCATATAAGATTTTGTTCAAATTTATGCGCAATAAATTGGCTATACTTCTACAACACACAAAATATTTAAACAAATTTTTAATACAGTTCTTAATAATATTTAATTATAAAAATATAATGTTCTTTTAACATCGAAGGGCTCTGAGGGTCCACCTGAACAAAATAGTATGAAAGGGGTCCACAAGAACAATAAAATGGTTGAGAGCCACTGTTCTAGACGGTCATACACTTTCTATATTAATTACTTGTAGGGACACCGTATTTCGTTATGCAGCAATAATATACTACTAAGAATATTAAACGCTTTATAAGTCAATGCTGTGTTTTACCGTGTTAGCAGAGCTATTAAATAACTTTTTAAGGTTATCTCTAGAGATTTTCTGGTTATAATTTCTATAGAAAGTCTGTAGAGATAACCTTAAAGCACTTTCGTCACTTCTTCAACATTGTAGTTGCTGCTTGGTGTTTTAAGACTAAGATGAGAGTCTAAGTATTGTGGCTTATATTACTGGAGGTCGATACACAGTATATAACTGACAGTAATGCAGTGTCATCTCTCATTAAATTTCCACCATTTCATGTTTTGTTTCCTCCCGATTATAAAAGAAATTTTTACATAAGCGTTTTATCTTGTCAGTGAAGATAATAAGTAACCTGCATATTTTCTCCCAACTTTTGTAATATAGAATATCTATTCAATATAATATTCCATATGGGATAATTTCTGAGGGTTTAAAGGTGTGTTTGAGAAAATTAATTAAATCATTACTTGCATCGTGTACAACGAGATCTGGAACGAATATGTGCATATTTATTCTTAATCCGTTTTGGCAGGTTCAGACGCAAAATATGTTAGACGTTGTAGTGTACGTTAAAGGATAAAAACTCTCTTTTATGACGATAGTGTGTTCAACACACTCGACTTATTGGTGCAGAGGATTGTTGGACACCTGTGTTTCAACATGTGTCATCTCATCCAGAAGTACCACGGATCTATGAATCTAACCAAACAGCTGGCCTTTGTTTATACTTTTAGCGAATGAATTGTTTGATGGTCGGTATTTATATCTACCAATCGATATACAATTGTTATTTGCCCTGTGTACAGCGAGATCTGGAACTGATATTTGCGTATAATTATATTTGCGTATTTATTCTTAATACATCTTAATAAAACTAATGTTCAACAAAACTATAGAAAAAACAACAAAACATAGAATAAGGCTATAAAACTGATTTCCTTAAATAAAATAGATTATTTATTCCAAATTGTAATATATATATATATATATAACTTCAATTAAAGGTTAAAAACCTCATTAAGGAATAAAATCCAATTAATATACTGGTTTATTACCTATTACAAAAAAGTATTGAATATTACATTTAATATTCAACTGTAAGGTAATTGGATAAACCGGGGTTTATATATATTTTTCAGAAAATAAGAAAATAGAGAGAATTAAAGCAATAATTATTTTTTAATTACAAAATTGGACATCATCTCTGAGAATTGCTTCGATTCAAGACTATAACCTTAGAGCCCTAGTAATCCATACCAGCACTTACCTAGCGTACCTAATCATTTAGATCACTTGTGAACTAACCCCCACCCATACTTTGTATGAATTGTCACGCAGAGCACTCAATATAGGTAATGCTCACTATGGACAAACAATTCCTCGGCATCTCACTGAAGGATATACCCATTCCATCTCAAAAAACTTTTCTCCTACTATTACTTAGCGAAACAGATGATCTTAACAGAAGAATAAGATGGAAGGCCTTCTTTTACGATAATAAACACAAGTCGGATGAAAACAATGATTTCCCCATTTGTTTCTGATGAAGGAATATTCCATACTCTAGGATATCCCACAAACAGCTGTAAGATGTTGAATTCTTTCCAATAATAATAATGTATATGACTTGAGACGTTTACCTTCCCATAACGTTAGTTGTCCTCTTTAACAATTATATATCCGCTATATCGGAAATCTGCAATGGCTCTATAACTACCGTCTCGGCTATAACCTTGGAGCCCCAGTAATCCGTTGCAGCACTTACCTAGCGTACCTAATCGTTTAGGTCACCTGTGAACTAAAACCCCATACTTTGTATGTATGTATGTATGTATGTATGTATGTATGTATGTATGTATGTATGTATGTATGTATATATTATATGTATGTATGTATGTATATATTATATGTATGTATGTATGTATCTATGTATGTATGTATGTATGTATGTATGTATGTATGATATAAACCAGTGTTAGTTTTAAATTAAGTCAGTCTACTTTGATTGAAGATGTTATTTCGAATAAAGTAGTAAAGTATATAAAATGTATTGAAAAGTTAATACTTTCTACTAAATGTAGAGAAAGAGAATAAATTATACAAGCTTTTGTCTGTTAAGAGCTGTTAATTTGTGGCTCCAAATTTCCTACCTTTTATGGATCCAAATTTCCCACACGCGCACATACGCACACATATATCCACATATACTAACCTAATAATCGTCTGCTGGCGGAGAATATTGTACGTGAACAAAAACTATCGACTCGCGATCTAATTGAATATTCAAATGACTTAACTCATACTAATGGACCTTTACAGTTAATTAGTTGGTGGTATAAAATATACATCATATTTCTTTATTAGAAATACTGTTGCTGACTTTAATGAAGCTCTAGTTTCATTATCTAAAGTGCTTTAAAACAAAACAAAGCAAAAACAAAACAAAAGCAAAATACTACTTAATTATATGTTGCAGAGTTTAATGATTCATAAAATGCTTCATCTTCATTTGACTTTTTGAAGTTAAAGTAATATATAAAATGGCATTCTTCCTGCATGCCAAGCATATACACCCATCAAACTACATTGATCAAATAACTACATTTCAGAGAGATATAAATAATGTCGGTCTGTCTCTGTCTGTTTGTCTGTCTGCCCCTGTCTGTCGGTCTCTCTCATAAGTCTGAAACAAAGTTTCAAACAATTTAGAACCGATGTCGAGAGAGTTATTTAGCAAGACCAGTTTTGATGTACTTGACAACACATTAACGTGTTGGGTGATATTTAATAAATTTTTGTAATAAAAGTCTTTTGAAATTGTCAGAAAATAATGAAGCTAACTTTTTATATTTCCAATAATAAAATGGAGGAAGAAAAAAAAAACGCTGGAACAGCAGAAAGCCGGTTCTTCCAACGAAAATATTCATTACAAACAGACATAACGCTCTATTGTACTGGATTAAGTATCAACAGTATAAGTAATGTTATAAGACCTCCACAGTCAGATGGTATAACAGTGTTGTATGACACTGGTTTGGAATATGTAATTCTTTGTGAAAGCAGTAATTCTAATCAGAAATCTAGGTTTCTCTTCTCCATCCAGATAAAAATAAACAAGATTGCAAGTATATTTTAGTCATTTTCATACTCGCTTCTGATTGGCTAAAATACCCAAATTTTGCAAATTTTAAAGGCTAATAACTTTCTAATTATGGATTCATAGGAAAAAATGAATTCATTTTCATAATTAGTACACAAAACGTAATCCATATGACAAATTTGAAAACATTTGTAACAAAATTGTAAACAGTAACGAAATCCACGAAGATTCGAGAAAACATTATTACTAGTTTCCGTTTGAAAAATATTAACATTGCTTAGAATCTATCGAATAAATAATCGGAGGCTTTGATTAACAGTAAACTCGAATATCATAGAATATGTAAGTCCAAAGTGTAATCAAGATCTTAGCGCAGAATTTTAATGAGCAGCTGTTGATGTGTTAGGTTTCCTAACACAAACATACATATAGACAATTAACAATAGGCTTTATTCTACTGTCTACTAAAGTAGACATTTTTTTCAATAAGGTTTCTTCAAAAATATTTACCATATCTGTAGTGACTTACATTTCAGCTCAACAAACACTCTTTCCTTTCTCATTATTACTCCCATTCCTCTCCCAGTTCGGTTCAAGTCATTTTACTATCTGTAATGTCAATATTTATATTGTAATTCCAAATTACTCTCACTTTGACGTGCATGCTCTGATAATATAAGTGCAATTCGACGGGTGCTGATAAGTTTCTGGCTTTAAAGATATCATGAAAGGCCTGGTTGAAGACCCAACCTTCCGAGTTATTTTGCAGGGCTTAGAAAAAACAGGACCGCTGTAATAAGTGTGTGAATTTGAGAGGGGAATATGTTGAATAAAATCGTAATTAACTGATCTTCCTGTATTTTCTTTTACCCAAAGCCAGGAAATTTGCAGCTCCCCCTGGTGTGCAATATACTGTCGTTGTTTTTGTTGTTGTGTAGAACTAATAGCAGTGTTGTTCCAGGAGTTTCTGTCCTGTATAAAAGAGATAGCATTGTCCATTGCATTCTTCCTTTTCAGAGTGGTGGGGGTGAATGAATGAATTTACTAGGGTAAATAAATAATGAAAGCCTTCCAACTGTGACCATCTGTCTTTTTTGTATACTAGCGCTTCCCATTTCTATTGTATCCCTCGTTTTTTAATATGGTAGGGTATGATTTGAAGGCGGTTAGACTGCTTTCATTATTATTTCATTCTGGTGGACCCATATAACTATTTAATGTTTAAAATCTAGTTTTATAGATATTTCGATCCAAAATTCCTAAATTGTTTTACCCACATTAACTTATGTAGGTTGAACTATGTAAAACATCAAGGAAAGAAACCTAGCTGCATCTAAAGCAAAATTTTTCATGGATCCTGTGAATCTCCAATGTGCTAGTTTGCTTGCGTGGACCCTAAAAAATCTTACATGGACCCCCAGGGGTCATATGGACTCCGGTTGAGAACCATTGGTGTAGAAGTTTCCTTAATTATCATTGTATTGCCTCATGTAGGGTTGGATTAAGATCCATAGAGACGCTAAGCCCTTAAAAATTTTGGGGCACGCATATGTATGTAATTCAAAATATAAAAAATAATTAGCTATGAAAAAAATTTCTATTTTTCAAAATGAAACAAAGCTAACAGTAAAATGGAGTATAATGTTTATTTTTGTATACTTCCACTTTATTTTATATTTGATAAGTTTTCCCCTACTTTTTTTTTTAATTGCGAAGTCCTTGATTAGATCCTCGCTATCACACCATGACCACTTCGAAATTATATTTCCGACTATATAAACCACTTCAAATATTTATTTTAGCACGTTTAAAGTGATTTCTTTTGTGCTGTAAACTAATTACCATTTCTGTGGCGCCTCACTTCCCTTGATGCCCTAACCATGTGCTTATTTTGTTTAATGGTTAATCCAGCGCTGGCCTCAGGTTAGCTCTGATCCAACATACCTATGGTAAAAGGTGTTCTAACTATGACTACACTGTTTTTATGTCGCAGGGATTATCGTTGGCTTAAAGAATTCTCCCGATATGCCTCAGCCCTTTGTTTTGATCCGCTGAAAGTTGTTACAATAGTTACGTCCCTGAGCACTTGTGGGTTACAGCAAACTTTAACCCTGTGTGTCTGTGAGCTGCTGGGACCAGCCCACAAACTATAAAACAAACTTGAACCAACCAGGTGTTGGTGGATACCGGGTAGCAATTAGATTGTTATCCGGATAACTATACATTCACAATTTACAGCTATTTTTAATTAATCTAATCAAATTTTCTTCATAGTTATGTGATATCACCTAAACGGAAGGTAGTCATACACCTGTAGGTCATACATGTTCTTAAACATCTAAATACGAGTTACAGAATTTACTGTTCAACAATCTTGTCCATTTCCCCATCTACCCTGTTTCTATCTTTTCTATATAGCTCTCTGCATGTCTGTCTGTCTTTGCACTTAAATATTGCAACCTAAAACATATATATATATATACATAATACATAAATGCATACATACACTGTTTTTCTACATATCAGTACGGACAAAGATTGGCTAGCATGCAGTGAGAGTGGTCTGCTACTTAAGATGCGCAAACAAGCAGAAATCAGTGGAGCACACACACACACACACACAAAAATGTCCGCAATAGAGGACAAACATTGTTTGCTACTGATATTTCTGTGCTTCTGAGCACTACAGCTCTTTACAAGATGGTTTCTGAAGACGAATGCCGCAGTATTCTGGTATTGTTAAAGTATATTCACGTCATACACACACACACATACACGCGCGCACACACACACACACACACA
>NC_069003.1:25856175-25859261 GCF_001194135.2 Octopus bimaculoides
ACTCTTTTAGTCATCAGACTGCGGCCATGCTGGGGCACAACATTGAAGTATTTTCAGTCGAATGAATCGACCCCAGTACTTAGTTTTGGTTATGCCTGGTACTTATTCTATCGGTCTCTTGTGTTGAACTGCTAAGTTACGGGGACGTAAACACACAACACCGGTTGTCAAGCTGTACTGAGATCAAACAGACAGACAGACAGATAGATAAACAGAAAGACTGACAGACAGACACACAGACACACAGACACACACAGACACACACAGAAACACAGACACACACACACACACACACACACACACACACACGACGGGTTTTTCGTTTCCGTCTAGCAAATCCATTCACAAGGCTTTGGTCGGCCTGAGGCTATAGTAGAAGACACTTGCTCAAGGTGCTACTCAGTGGGACTGAACCCGGAACCAAGTGATTGGGAAGCAAGTTTCTTACCACACAGCCACGTCTGAGGGCATGTATAATTCATTAAATAGCGATCCCAGAACTATTTATTTTATAGATCTGCGGAGGGTTAAGGGATTATGCTGTTAAATCCGATTGATCAGACGTATCGATAAATAAGAACTAATCAAACATAGATTAATATAGATGGTGAGAAATGATTGAATGATACGACAAAAGAATGAAGGGATAGTGGAATAATGGAATCGGAAGAAATTTAGATATTTATGAAAGTGACGAATGAAGGATTTATCTGATGAGAGATAATCAGCTTAATCAATCAGGTTAAGGTGGCGCTGGTGGTGTGTTTTTTCGTCGTTGGGTTAGAGTGGAACAGTCGTTTATTTAATTCATCAGCCATCGATTTATGAAGCAAGTTCAAGAACTATTTCCAATCACTATATCTAATTACTCCCTGACAATTTTCAAGAAAGTCTTGGTTTCATTTAAAATCAATCCTTGTAGCATCTTCACACCAAACGGAAACGAGGACAAAAGAAGATAAATAAAGGGAATAATTATGTTATTTCATAATACAGACACTGAAGCTGTCGATGTTATTGTTATTTAGTTCACTGACGGCCGGTTTTAATCAAGCAGTTCTAAAATAGAAGGCATTCCAGCCATGATCATTTCATTTTTCAGACAGTGTATCTAGGGTCGCATCATCCAACGCATGTAATTATTTGTAAAACACACGAGAAAGATTTGTGTGAGAAAGATTTGACTGTTATATTTTGTGTGTAGACCGATCACATACTCAGCTTTGTTGGTTGGCTCGAAATTGAAGAAAATGAACTATACAAATCACAGCAGAGTAATCGTAGTATAGAAGGCATGCTAGATTTTGATAACGTAGGAAGCAGAGTTGATTATAGTTGTATAAGAAGCAGGCTTGGTTATGGTAACACAGAAGGTAGAGTTGGTTGTTGTAGCATAGGTGGCAGGCTTGATTATGTTAACATAGGAAGCAAAGTTGGTTGTTGTAAGAGTAGGAGGCAGGGTTGATAATGGTAATACAGGAAGCAGAACTTGTATCATAGAAAAAGAGTTGCTTATGGCAATATGACAGAGTTAGTTGTTGTAGCATGGGAAGCAGGCTTGATTATGGTTATATAGGAAATAGAGTTGGTTGTTGTTGCAAAAACGGTAAGGTTCCTTATGGCAATGTAGGAGATCGAGAGAAAATCTTAAATTTTTTCCTTTTTATTGCTATATTGCAAGTATTCACAGTTAGTTTGACTTCGAATACATGTTTACAACTCGGGTGTATAATAGACCTATTTTAGCCGTCATGTATAGTCTGTGTTTGAAGTCGCGTAGTTAGAGTATTCGGCTTACGATCGTAAGGAAGTGAGTTCGAAAACCGGCGACGTGTTGTGTCCTTGAGCAAGACACTTTATTTCACGTTGTTCCAGACCACTCAGCTGGTAAAATCGATTTGTACTTGTAATTCAAAGGGCCAACCTTGCCCATTCTGTGTCACGCTGAATCTCCCCGAGAACTATGTTAAAGGTCTGTGGAGTGTTCAGCCACTTGCACATTAATTTCACGAGCAGGCTGTTCCGTTGATCGGATCAACTGAAACCCTTATCGTCATAATCGACAGAGTGTCAGTTTTATAGTCTCCGTTTAGCTTTAAAAATTGCTCCTGAAAAAAATTATTGAAGATAACTGAAAACGAATTTTAACAATGGCAATGCTTTAAAATGTTATTATTTAGTTACGGCTTCTTACGTTTTGAGTTCAATTCCTATTGAAATAAACTTTGTCATTCATCCTTCCACTGTTGATAAAATACAATATCAGTCAAATAGTAGGGTCGATAAATTTAACCAGATTCCTCTCCAAATTTGAAACCATGTGATTATATAATAAATAATATAAAATTTTCTAACAAACTAAACTGAACTAATATGGCGCCGGTTATAGCGTTAAGTATTATCAAATTGGCTGTCATCAGTTGCTTGCTTATTAAGGATGTAATGCATGATGTTAAAAAAAAAACAGTCCTTGAACAGCATGATAGTCAACCATTATTGTCTGTAATAAGGCATGAAACACTGGAGATTTAATTGAGTGTGAAAAACACCGTCGAGTTATGATTGATTGATGACAATAAATCTCTTCAGTCGTGACAAAAATTTTCTTAAGATATTTTCTCGTTTCTTGCGTTGTAATCTAAACATCCAATATGATATACGAGTCAAGCCATTGGTGGTGAAACTAAGCTACTTGTTTAGATATATTTAAAAAGAGACGGGAAATAAGAGTCTTTACTTGTTTGCTAGACTTTGATAGAAATAATTTCCAAAGTTCCCTTAAATCATCTGTTTTTTAAATTTAAAAAAAAAAAAAGATTATGTACAAGACTCATTGGATAACATTCGAGATACGACGCATGGCGCGAGGGTCATGGTTAGAATGCTTTTTGATCATTTCATGGCTGCTCTGGAATTAAACAGAATCAACACAAGATATGAAAAAAGAACACCACCAGAAACAACAGCAACAAAGATAACAGTAGCAGCAGCAGCAGCAGCAGCAGCAGCACCATGCAACAACAACGACGGCAACAGCAACGGAAACGGAAACGGAAACGGAAACAGAAATATTAGCAGCATCAATG
>NC_069003.1:25859422-25867314 GCF_001194135.2 Octopus bimaculoides
AATGATACCGTCACCACCACCACCACCACCACCAACAACAACAAGAACAACACCTAAACGCTATCAAACTTAGCTGTCAGTTGAATTCGACATCGTTTTTAGAGATTTTGATAAAGATAAATTTTGAATTATGAAATATGTATTAATATATACGCGCAAATATCAATTCATATGTACACACACACACACACACACACACACACACACACACACACACGCATACGCATATACAAACACACATAAAACACACGCACACACATATATGTACGTGTGTATGCAGACACACACAGACACACACATTAATTAACGTGTTGATGTTTGTTTTTGATGTCTATAACTTCTATAACAGTTTAACATACGCTAAAGAATTAAGCACGACTTATTTCATTGAATACATGTTTATTTAACTTTTAAAAGAAGTGGGGTAGCACTGACATTGAAGTTTCCGCCTGCTAGTCTTCGACTCTGTTATACGTGTATGCGTGGCTTTGTGGTAAGAAGCTTGCTTCCCAATCAGGTGCTTCCTGGTTCAGTCCCACTGCTTGGCACCTTGGGAAAGTGTCTTTTACTATAGCCTCAGGTCACCAAAGCCTTATGAGTGCATTTCTTCCTGTTTCTTGAGTAATGCTGCGATGGACTGGCGTCCCGTCCAGCTGGGGGGAAACACATACGCCATAGAAACCGGGAAACCGGGCCCATGAGTTTGGCTAGGCTTTAAAAGGGCGCATAATAAATAAAAAAATAAAAATTTCCCTTGTAAAGGAGTGCCAACGATTCCTACTTTGATTTTGCGTTCTAAGTTCTGTTAAGAAGTGAGATCTCGTGTCATTATGGTCAATGACTTTTTAAAATGTACCATGTATATCCTCTGCCACTCCACGAGAAGTGAATGTGAAGATACTTTCCTCATCTCTGGGGAAGAACATCCGAGAGTTATAGCTATTAAGTCCACTGTGTACCAGTTAGTCCAAATACATGATGGTTGGCAACTCCGACAGATTCGAACCCATGAGTAATATTGGTGTTTGTAGATTTGGCCATCAAAGCGGTAGTGTTTTTCACAGTGATGATCAGAAGTTATTAATCTCTGAGGAGGTTAGACCGAAACAATATATCCTGCAAGGAATGGTGCAGTCAATCAAGTGGTTAACAACTGGCGGATCAGATACAGACTTCTATAGAGATAGTGTTGCACTCCGTCGCTTACGACGTCGAGGGTTCTAGTTGATCCGATCAACGGAACAGCCTGCTCGTGAAATTAACGTGCAAGTGGCTGAGCACTCCACAGACATGTGCACCCTTAACGTAGTTCTCGGGGATATTCAGCGTGACACAGAGTGTGACAAGGCTGACCCTTTGAATTACAGGCACAACAGAAACAGGAAGTAAGAATGAGAGAAAGTTGTGGTGAAAGAGTACAGCAGGGTTCACCACCATCCCCTGCCGGAGCCTCGTGGAGCTTTTAGGTGTTTTCGCTCAATAAACACACACAACGCCCGGTCTGGGAATCGAAACCGCGATCCTATGACCGCGTGTCCGCTGCCCTAACCACTGGGCCATTGCGCCTCCACTCTATAGAGATAACATCGGGGTTAAAGTCATAGAGTTTAGGTTTGAGTATTGTGGGAAGTAAAGTTTATTGAATCTATTAATGATATCGAAGGCGATATTGATATCCATGAAAGGCGTAGAGGTTGTGTATTGTTGGAATATGGTGTATTTTCACCTTTGTGTAATATTGCTGTAAAATATGTATAGAATAAAAACATATTCGCACTTTTAAATGGAACGACCACTTAGCATCTATCTCTGCTATTGTCTTCATCATCGTTAACTGCGTTTGAAGAGGTTGTTTTTTTTATGATTGCTGTTGTTTTTGTTGTAGTTATTGCTATTATCGTTGTTGTTGTTGTTACTGTCGTCTATTTACTAACAAGAAGGATGTAAGATGGAGTTTTTCTAATTAGAAAAAAGACGACAGAGACGATGGTGATGATTGATGGTGACAATTGTGATTATACTGATAACGATAATTTATAACGACAGTGATAAAGTCGTGAATTTTATAATATTGATGATGATGGTGGTGGTAGTGACGACGACGGCGCTGATGATGGTGATGGTAGTGGTGATGATGATGGAGGTGATGGTGATGGTAATGATGATGATGACGATAGTGTCAAGGTTGTAGATGCTGCTACTGCTTCTGCTGCCGTTGTTGCTGCTGCTGATCAAGTTGTATTTATTGTGCATTTATTTAGTGAGGCAAGGAGGCGCAATGGCCCAGTGGTTAGGGCAGCGGACTCGCGGTCATAAAATCACAGTTTCGATTTCCAGACCGGGTGTTGTGAGTGTTTATTGAGCGAAAACACCTAAAAGCTCCACGAGGCTCCGGCAGGGGATGGTGGCGAACCCTGCTGTACTCTTCCACCACAACTTTCTCTCACTCTTACTTCTTGTTTCTGTTGTGCCTGTAATTCAAAGGGTCAGCCTTGTCACACTGTGTCACGCTGAATATCCCCGAGAACTACGTTAAGGGTACACGTGTCTGTGGAGTGCTCAGCCACTTGCACGATAATTTTCACGAGCAGGCTGTTCCGTTGATCGGATCAACTGGAACCCTCGACGTCGTAAGCGACGGAGTGCCAACAACAAGTGAGGCGAAGATAATGCGATGCTGTGATGTTCATGTTTTACAGTGTCACTATAACTCAGAACGTGGAGGCGCGTGGTTTAGTGGCTATGGTTTTGCACATATAACCGTAAGATTGTGATTTCGATTCGTGGATCGAGGGATGCGTTGTGTCTTTGAACAAAATGCTTCATTTCACGTTGGTCCAGTCATCTCAGCTGGAAAAAAAGCAATCCTGACTAATTTCCCAAAAGATCATACATTAGAAATTTAATATTACAAATTTAGTGCTTTATATATTTAAAAGTTGCATAAGATCAATGTAAAGAAAAGAAAAATGCTATAGTTATTTCTACATTTTGCACTCAATTTGTTCATTAGCTTTCATTTTAGAAAATATTCTTCTGTCTGTAAATAGAATATACTTTGATATCTTACAATGCAAACTTTAAGGAAATATATCATAACCCCTAAACTTTTTTTAAAAAGCTAGATAGTCATTTTTACATTTTGCACACAGTTTGTTCATTAGTTTTCCTCTTTTAAAATATTCTTCTCGCAGTAAATAGAAAATACTTTGTTATTTGGTAATGCAAACTTTAAAGAAATTCTTTTGTTACTTCAAAAATATTTTACTATTTTTTACTCATATTTTTGAATTACATATATGTTCTACACGAGTGTAATTTTATTAGACGATATCTGTGATTTGAAATTTTTGGATAATGTGTTTTGGTAAGAAAGTAAAATTTAAAAAATAATATAACAGTAAGAATAAGACAAATGTTTTAGCTGAATACGAAGGAAATTTTAAATAAAAACAATTAACTTAAATTCTAAAAAAATTATAATAAAGAGCAAAAGATATAAAAACAAAAAGGTGCAAACGCTATTTGTTGAACAATTTCAGAAATTCATTTAGCAAATTCTAACTTCAGCATCAACGTTTTGAATTTTCTTATACTCTACATTTCCATTACAAATGAATATATTTTTACAAATAAAGACATTTTTATTAAATAATTAATAGTTTTTTTTAATGATATTAGTGATATTTTATTTCGATATATTTTTAATATGTACATATTTTAATACATAAACATAATAATAACAATTAATATTTAAAAAAATCAACAGTTTTATGCTTAATAACTTTGGACGTGGTGTTTGCCAAAATATGTCTCGATAACTTTCATTTGAGTGCAAACATTATTTTTCACTTAAAATGACAAAAATACTTTGATTTAGTTAAAATGCTCACCTTCATTTTCGTCACTTAAAGACAAACCAGTTATATTGTAGCTAATATTTTTTACCGAAGTTGTTTTCACCATAAAAATCTTCTCATAGAGCTCTTTCATTAGAACACAACTAACTGCATAGTTTTCTTTTATAATAGCTGAGATACTTAATTTCAAAGTCAATTTTGGAGGTTGCTTGCCTTTTGTTTCGTAACTTGAAGCCACACTATTTCGTAGCTAATAGTTTTTAACGAGGTTTTCACCAAAAGAGTCTCCTCAATGAACTCATCTTTTAAACCCTATTAATTTATACTTTTCTTATAAAATAACAAATATTTCGAGTCAAAGCCAAGCTTTCGACTTGTTCTCTCATTTTTGACCTTAAATATTTTAACTATTTTTTAAGGACTGGACCATAATTGCTAAAAAAAATCGCATTCAGTTTGGTTGAGAACTAGATTGGCGATGAAGCCTAGATGTGCTCGCGAGCAACTAAAGAATGAAAGATTAAAAATATACTATAAAAGATAATTTTTCTAAATTAATTTCAAGCTCTTTTTTCTAAGATTGACTTTGAACCTTCGAGCAATTTTGCTGTTAGTTTAAGTGACATGGTACTTTAAGTGGCTTTTGTACAGCGATAAACACACACTCACGCACACACACACACGCGCAGACGCACACACACACGCACACGCACACACACACACATACAGAGGCACAAACACACACACACACTGATACATACATTCATACACGCACACAAACACATACACTTGTATGTACAACATAACACATATCTACAACTGTTTTTGTACTTTTCTCATGAAAATATTTTAGATTTCTATCTATAACTAACAACTGTAAATACACTTTAATTCCTCCAAACACACACACACACACACACACACACACACACACCGGCATATGACTTGATTTCATTTTCAAGTGGCTCTTCTTGGTATTAGCTCTATTTTTATATCATTGTCTATATTTTATTACTTGCTTATGGCTTTGAACAAAATTGATACAGAAATATATACAAACATCAGTGTTGACAACTTACAATCAGAATTTTATGCAAAATTTCAGTAGAAAAAATACAAAAAAAAATAAAATGCTAAAGACTAATTATATCAAAAAGCTTAATTTTTATTTACATTTTATTAACTTTCTTTAATTATTTCTCAATGCTGAATATAATTAAAGAAAGATAATAAAAATGTAAATAAAAATTAAGCTTTTTGATATTCCAAAACACATAACTAACAAGATTGGGACCTTGAATGTATAAATAGAAATCAAGACCTAGGCACTGCAGTTGAAAGTTATGTGTTTTGGAATATGGAAGTTTTTGCAACATTTGCCATATCTTTTCTGGCCATATTTTATAGACAGTATTGATCTAAGCATTGGAAGATGCATTTTGTTTTTCAATTTTGATTTGATTACACCCATACTACTGAACAACCGTTCAACTTCTGCATTTGAGTTTGGCAATGTCAACAGATTAATGGCAAAATCAAAAGGCATTTTTCTTTTGTAGTTGTAGTTTGGAAGTGAGTTTGCAATTCAAACCATTGGCTTAAAATTCTATTTGCCGCTGGTTCTATTGACAGCCACCTAGGTGTACAAGAATTCACGAGTTTCAAAGGCTCTTTATCATTGATTGCAAGGTAAAGTTTTTTGTAGGCACTTTAACTTGTTGAAGAATGAGAGGACCATTTATAGGTTTCGGATACTAAAAATTCTAAATTTATGGGCAAGCATTCAGCACAAGTGTAGGATACTACCAACTGCAAAGAATGACATACACATCTAAATAAAAGTAATGATGGATCTTCTTTTAATTTCTGGAAAACACCATTGTTGACTCCTATCATTACTCTAGCATTGTCGTTTCCTATAGCCAGTAAATTTTTTATATCTAATTTCTTTTTCACTAATTCAATTTTTAAGGCATCTACAATGCCATCTACATCACGTTTCTAAAGACACCATACTGAGATATGTATGTACCACATTTTTGTGAGTGTCACTATAATATATGATAGAAATTCCTAACAACTTGTTTATCGATATATCATTGGATTCATCTAATAACAGGCTAAATTTTCTATCTCCCATATCAGAAATCAAATCTCCATCAAAATATGGAGCTAGAACATTTCTCACAATATTTGCACATTTTGTATGATGCAACATTACTTTGGATATAATATCACTATTAGACATAATTCTTACATTACTCTATTAAGTGATCACAGCTATTAAATGATGAGTGGCAACAAATAAGCATTGCTAAATTTGCTTCAAGCATAGATGTCTTATCATTTTTGGTTTTAATAACATTGGTAAGAGGAATCATTTGCTGTGGAGTTTATGCCTTATGTTTCTTTGCTTCACAGTGGTCTACTAAAAGAGAATATTTTGCCAACATATTACATCTACAATATCTGCAATGTGCTTTAGATTGGTCACTAGGTACTTCACGCAACCACTTAATAAACGCTGGCATTTTAAGCCATTTCTTTCGGAATTTTTACTGGTACAACTTTGTTTTTTCTTTGCTCATCATAATGTAGTGGGAAGCAAGAAAATAAATTGAATGATTAATAAAAATATAAAAATGAAAACACAACTTATCAGTTTGCCGCTAACATTCGCCATTAACAATTCTTTCACTCGCCATTAACAATTCTTATGTTTGCTGCTTACAAATTCTTGAGGTGAACAATATTGATTCAGGATGCAGGGTGGCCAACTTATAAATGGAAAAGTAAAATCTGCAGAAATCCTAAAACTGTGTTCTGATATAAACCTGAGAACATCATATTTCGCTTTCAATCTTACATTTAATATCTATTGGTAAAACCACAAATATAACTACACTACCTGAAAAAAAAAGTAAGTAGAAATATAAAGGGGGAGACCCCGCCACTTCCATACTTCTATATAAGATATATAATCCAAAACAAGCATGAAAAACTACATGCCTATTTTAAAGTAAATCAGTCAACTTGTCATGATAAAAACCCATCACTACAGAATAAAGCATTGTTAGGACGAGTTTCCATGCTTTCATTCTTTGCAACATATTCACATTACTGTATAGTGAGTTCAGGTGCTAACATGAGTTATCTTCTCCCCCTCCCCCACTCTGTATTCAAGCTGGGGTGGGGGTGGGGGTGGAAAATTTCATAATTTGATAAAATTACTTTCGATAAACTTTTATTCGAAGTTTCAAGAAAGTGAAAGAAAAATTCAATAGCCGATAGGACTAAAATTTGACTACAAGATACATTAACGAAAGTAGAAAAGGAAGGAAAAGAAGAAAAAAGGGTAACTATTGTGGAAATGTCATGATCAGAGAAAAATGCTAAAAAAATTCTAAATAAAATTTTAAACCTGCTACTTTCCCTGCTAAATGCTAGATTCAAAACCTTTCTGCTAAATGCTGAAAAAAAATGCTAGATCTAGCATAAAATATACTAAATTAGCAACCCTTACGTACGTACATGATGACCGCTTCCCCGTTTTCGAGTATAAGATGATGATGCCGGTACGTCAAGTGATACCTGTGCCTGCTGCATTTTAAAGTGAGGAGAGGCCTTGCACACAACAATCAACTCCACTCCCTGAACAGCGATGCCAGATACTCTAAAAAGAAGAACTAGTCGACTTCATTGGCTGTGATCGAGTCACTGGCCTTACATCAGAGTTTTCCTCCTAGAGTGTTGTCCTAACAAACACTAGGAATCCCTCACTCCCAGTAATGTGTTAGACCATGCCTACATTCTCATTCTCATTGTTTTTTGCTGACGGTACCTGTTGTGCCTGCCTATTGTTGAAAACGTGTCAATCCTCTGTGCAGCAACTGTATTTTCTGCCCCAAAGCCACCCATTTGTCGATCATTGTAGTAGGAACTATCACTGTCATTGAGAAATAACAGAATCAAGCTTATGTGTGTGTGTGTGTGTGTGTGTGTGTGTGTGTGTGTGTGTGTGTGTGTGTGTGT
>NC_069003.1:25867625-25870927 GCF_001194135.2 Octopus bimaculoides
GGTGACTGGCAGTTATTAATGTAAAGCCTGAAACTTCAGCTGACCTAATTTCGGGCCACCCTGTATTCATATATATATATACATACATACATACATACATACATACATACATATACACTTATAAACACATACAGAATAGGAATTAATTTCCTGAGGCATTCTACTTTTCTTGACTTATTTTCTTGAGTTACTCTTTCTCTTAACGTTGGAATATCGTTTCCGTATCTTCCCCTCACTCTCTTTCCTCCTTGATGTCGCCCCTTTCCTACCTTCCCAGATATCGTGATCATTTGGAGAGTATGAATTAAGGAATTACATTCTCTCCCAAAGAAACCAAGTTAAGCCATACCTTGTTCCAGATAGGTTGATATGTATCCTGTAGCTTCAATGATAATAGGTATGAAGCCGAAATCGCTTCTTAGGTTCTGGATTCGCAAACTCCTTCTGAATGGTCCATAGATGCCCGCTTTGTCTTGTATTTTTCTAACTACATTAGTATCCAGAGTGCAGCTGATTTCCACAATTGAAAATACTTTTTCCTTGTGATTCCACGTAACAATATCTGGCCGGCCGTTTTTAACTTGATGGCTGTTTTAATTTCCAAGTTCCACCAGTATTCTTTTGACCCATCGGTCTGGTAGGTGTTTTCTTTTCTGTTATCCTGCTTCAGACCGTTCTTATCGCATCATGCCTCGTAGGAAGATAATATCTGGAGTATCAGTCGACAATAATGTGGTTGATACCTTCAGTTTTGGTCTTGCATAGCTACATTTGTTGCCTGTCAATGTTTTCTGCCTCTTATTCTGTAGGTACTTGGTAGGGATCTCGTGTTCTTGAATTGCATGTAAGTAGCTTTTAAAGTGTGATGTCATAAACTTTATGATACTCCATGCCTAGCTTTTGAAATAATCAATCCCTGAGATTTGGTACCAAGCATCCACATGTTATCTTCTCAGTGATCTGATCCATATTTTATTTTGTTCTGGTTAATAGATTTTACCAATGTTCCTTCGTAATTGTCACTTGGTTGTATTGTCAAGCCGTTCAGTTTTAGGCTTTCAAAGGAAGGCACAACCTTTCCACTTTTTATTGTCAAAAATGCATATTTGGACTAGCCAAATTTCATTTCAATGTCTGTAGAAAATTGGGCAATGAGGTCCAATGGTTGATATTTGGCCCATACAATTTCAGATCGGCGGCAAGAAAAAAAAAAAAAACTGATGGAAGATACTTCTGGATCAATTTTTACGGCTACTATGTTTTGTGAGCAGGTATGATAGCAGGTTTAATGAGAGGACGAAAAGCAACCCCAATTGGCTATCGCCCTGAAAAATACCTTTTTGCTAGTGAATACTATCCGATTCAATTTAATCCTTATGATCCCTAAGGAGAAAAGTGGTGTACCAAGTCTTGGTCAGGCGTTTAATAGCACTCATTAGTTGTGTAATTTTGACTAACTGTAAAATCCTGATAATCTAAACCACGTGGTATACTTGCAAATGCCTTCTGGTAATCCAACAACACTAAGGTTAGGTTACTGCGATATTTCTGTTTTATGTATGTATATTTAGTAGCAAGTAAGAGGTTTTCACTGTTTTAGGCGCCTATGTAGCCACGAGCAGACGCAGATACTCTCTTGACACCCTTCTAACCGTGACTCAGTGGGACATAGAAGAAGTGACAGCTGGATAAAGAGAGAGCTACACTAGCATCCATCTGGCATCCGTTTCCAGCTGAGTGAAATGAACTATCTTGCTCAAGGACCATGCATCAACTGGTTCAGGAATTGAACTCATGATCCTTTGATTGCGAAGTCAATACCCTTACCGCTTGTAGACACACAAAGACACACACACACAGACGCACACACACACACACACACACACACACACACACACACACACACACACACACACACACATACGCACACACACAGACGCACACACACAGACGCACACACACAGACGCACACACACAAAGGCACACACAGACAGATACGCACTGACGCATACATAGGCACATACAAAGCTACACATACATAGACACACACGTACAAATATATAACATATAAATAATGGCATTTATCAATTCACTGAAACCTATCCCGATTGTAGAATGTTCTTATATTCCAAAAAACACGAGGTAAAACAAGGACAAGCAAACAAACTGTAATTTATGTTTGACACCGTTTTGTTAATATATTACTTTCTTTATATATTTATTTGAAATATATGTTTTAAAACGGAACGTGATATCTAAGCTTTATATCACTGTACACCAATTTGAAAAGATTTATTCTGTTTCGCAAATTCATTACCACATTAGTGCATCATGCCAACCCGTACCCCCTGCCCCCAATAAACTCCTCTCCACCCACCAGGCAATCAAGGAAACAAATAAAGAAAACAGACTGCATTAATGCACAGTGTCCCCGAAATAGATATCATTGATGGGTTAATGGACACGAGTGAAGCAACAACAACTGCCTTAACAATAAATCACAAAGTAAAAACACAATATTGTTTGGTGCTTAGTCTCTAGCCCATTATCTCTATAAATACAACAGTGTTAAATATTCTTCTTCGTGTAAACATTGAAACAACCCCCGCCCCCCAAAAAGTCTTAACGCGACAAGATTAAAAGTGTATAAAAAAATAAAAAATGTTAAGTTCTCTTACTTACAAAAAAAGTCATATAAAAACTAATAGTTTTAATAAAAGTATAAAACTTAAAAAATGAAATAGAAAATAAAAAAATGAAAAACTGAAACAGATGAAGTTCTAATCAGTATACTGTCTTTCCTTAATTTATGATCAAAACGAAAACTGGAAAAATGTGTATATACTAGCACACACAGCACAACACAGACACACACACACACATACATACACACGCACACATACACATGTACATACATACATACACATATATATATGTATACATATATATTATATATACTTATAAAAACAACAAAAAGACCAGACTTAGTCATATGGGACACAGAACAGAGAATAGGAATCTTGCTAGAACTGACAGTACCATGGGAAGAAGACATCGACAATGCAGAGAAACGAAAGGAGAAGAGATATGAAAAACTAATCGAAGAGTGCAGAGAACAGGGATGGACTGTCGAGTACTACCATCTGGCAGTGGGGGCTAGAGGCTTCATTGAAAGAAAAATGACAACGCTATTCAAGAGAAGATTTGCGTTTTCAAACTCGGAACTTAGAAAACTGATAAGGAGGATACAGGAGGCGGTCGAAAAAGCCAGCTTCTATATATGGCTGAAGCGGGAAGACCGA
>NC_069003.1:25874304-25874917 GCF_001194135.2 Octopus bimaculoides
TACTCTCATGTCGTCCTTATAATAGCTTCTCTTTGATTTTTAAAATTATTTTGATGTCTGTGAATTTTGTCATTTTTATATATTTTTTATTTTCCTTTTAGAGTTTTTTTTTGTTTTGTTACATCTTTTGTTGTCCAAACTAATTGAAAAGTTGAATGGACAAACAATTTGAAACACACACACACACGCACACACACACACACACTAATGAATCTCTGGGAATGTAAGAGTGCTACTTATTAAATAAATTAATATAGCGACTACTTGATCTAGAGAGTAAGTTACTTTGTGGTAAATCGCCAAGAAATCACCAATTTCATATATGTGTATATAAGTGAAGGCGCAATGGCCCAGTGGTTAGGGCAGCGGACTCGCGGTCATAGGATCGTGGCTCGATTCCCAGACCGGGCGTTGTGAGGGTTTATTGAGCGAAAACACCTAAAGCACCACGAGGCTCCGGCAGGGGATGGTGGCGAACCCTGCTGTACTCTTTCACCACAACTTTCTCTCACTCTTACTTTCTGTTTCTGTTGTGCCTGTAATTCAAAGGGTCAGCCTCGTCACGTCACACTGTGTGACGTTGAATATCCCTGAGAACTACGTTAAGGGTACA
>NC_069003.1:25876081-25881253 GCF_001194135.2 Octopus bimaculoides
TATATTAATAATATAATATAATATATTAATAATATATTAATATATATATTAATAACATTGAAGAAGATAAATATGTTCATTTAAATATATACGTTTTTGCGTCGTAACTCCTTTATAATAATAATAATAATAATAATAATAATAATAATAATAATAATAATTATTATTATTATTATATATATATATATATATATATGTTTAGATATGAATTATAGGCAGCTCGAGTTTTCTAAACAATATTGTTTTTCTACTTCGTCGATTGGCTGCGATTTGATCTGTTGGAAATGATGTTCTGAAGAATATTTTAGAAAACTACGTAATGAATTTCAGCAAGGAAAATGGTGAATTATTTTGTAATCAATTATATAAAAATAGTAATGGTTTACTGGCATCCTACGAAATTTCTAAAATTATAGCAAAGGCTGGGAAACCCCATAGTATTGGTGTAGCTGTAATTTTGCCAGCGGTATCTGTCACAATTTCATCTCTTATGAAGCAAATTGCCAATGAAATTACTTGTAAGATTCCTTAAAGTAACTCATCAGTGTCACGGTGCATTAATGAAATGGCTAAGGTGTAGAGAAGCAACTAATAGCCAAATTACAAGTAAAGAAATTTCTTCTTCAACCCGATGAACCTACCCTGAGAGAGATAATAAGGCTATTTTATTGGTGTATGTTTGATTTTTGGATGGTAATGGATTCAGAGGGGTAATACTTTTTGTCAGACGTCTTAAAACAGACGCTAAAGGCAAAACAATTTTCATAAACGTTGTAACTTATTTCGAGGAAAATAATTCCCCTTAAAAATATAATAACTTGCGCCAAGTAAGGTCATTGCTCCCACCATAATTAGCAAATACAAAGATTAAAAAAAATTCTGTGCTTGAAATATTTTGCAAACACTGAGTGATACACTGGTAACACTTAATTGAAATACAATTAAATGGACGCCTGCCGATGTCCTTAATATTATAATAAAAGTTATAAACTATATTAAATAAAATTCATTACAAGACTGCGTCTTTCATAAATTCTGTAATCGAAATGAAGAAGAGTTTGGACACCTTGTAATTCACACAGATGTGAGATGGTTATCAAAACGTAATTGCCTGCGTCGTTTTGTTGCACTTTGGGACCCTATTGTCTCATTTCTGGCTAATGGCAATCTCGGCCAACAAATAGTTGCAACTAAATGTAATGTATTTTATTTATCAGATGTATTTAAATTTAATTTAATAAACAGCTTCAAGGAGAAAACTCCAATCTCATATCATCACAAGGAGCTATTACTGCTTTACTCGGGAAAATACAGCACTAGAAAATGAATATTGTATGTCGAGCATTATTACAACTTCCTAGTTTGGAATCAGTTAGCAGTAATGTGCACGATGATGACCTTGTGCTGAACATTTGAAAAACTTGTATGATTATATGCAAGCTTAGTTTAGCGACCTGCTCAAGTTAAATATACAGCGTTGGGTGACACTTCCTTTTCAAGTTAATGTTGCTGATTATAGATATCTTCAGGACATTCTCATTGAATTTCAGAGTGATGAAATATTTCAGACACGAATGGAAAATTAATGAAACTGCTTCAAAGTATCCACTACTCTTGGAGGAAACACAATTGTACTTTACAGTTTTCCTTCATATTACCTTGTTGAATTTGGTTTCAGCCGTGTCACTAACTTACAGTCAAAAGCTTGTAATCGAAACGACAATGTAAAAAGAGGAGATTTTCAATTATCATTGACAACGTTGGAGCCAAATATTAGAAAACGAGCAGAGCAGCATCAACCGCAAGGCTTGCATTAAATAAAGTAACATTAAAGTACTATCTTCTTTTAATAAATATGTCTTTGTTTATTTATGACGCTTTTTTATTTGTGAGCATTCATTTTCCATAGAATTTAGTTGTTAAAGTTCATGCACATGAAATTGGTTATACGTCCACAGTACACAAAATATTTTAACAATTTTTATAGAAGTCCTAAGAATATTTAACTATATAGCTACAATAGGATTTTGAAAATATTGAACGGCAATGGAGAGTCCGCACAAGTAAAATAGGAATCAAAGGGGTCCACAGGTAAAAAAAGGTTGAGAACTTCTGCTTTAGAGCATGTCATTTGTAAATCAAAAATAATTATTGTTAGAGTAAATAAGGGATTGTGGAGGCGCAATGGCCCAGTGGTTAGGGCAGCGGACTCGCGGTCATAGGATCGCGGTTTCGATTTCCAGACCGGGCGTTGTGAGTGTTTATTGAGCGAAAACACCTAAAAAAGCTCCACGAGGCTCCGGCAGGGGATGGTGGCGAACCCTGCTGTACTCTTCCACCACAACTTTCTCTCACTCTCACTTCCTGTTTCTGTTGTGCCTGTAATTCAAAGGGTCGGCCTTGTCACACCGTGTCACGCTGAATATCCCTGAGAACTACGTGAAGGGTACACGTGTCTGTGGAGTGCTCAACCACTTGCACGTTAATTTCACGAGCAGGCTGTTCCGTTGATCGGATCAACTGGAACGCTCGTCGTCGTAAGCGACGGAGTGCCAACAACAAAATAAGGGATTACGAAGTAATGCATAAAGTTTTGGTTATTTCTCTTCGTAGGTACAGAATAACTCTTTGGCTGAGATGGCGCTGCTAAACACCCGTTCGAAAATATATATGATTTTCTAAGTGATTATGGTTCCTAAATCTCTCAACGAGAGATATTCAGTAGCAGCACTTTAAAGTAACGATTTTTTGCCAACCTAATGTGGCAGTCCCATTTTTGGGGCGAATGCTACTGTGTGTAGCCCCAGGAGGGATCGTTTCCAGCTGGCTATATGACATACGATATGTTCGAAAATATAAGGACAGCTTGTTCCATTGTTAACCCTCTGCTTTTAAGGTCTTTTGTTTTTGTTCTCCACCACGTTTCCTTTGGTCGGCCCCGACTTCTACCTTATGGAACCCATTGCAAAGCGATCCTGACAATTGAGTTCCGTTTATAGCGACAAACTCGACCCAGCCATTTCAATCTCCTTGCTTCAAAAGTTTCTCTTATTGGTTTCACGTTAGCCTTGGTGTGTAGTTGGCTATTCGAGATCATATTCGACCAGTAGACCTTCAATATTTATTTTGAAACACCATCAATTTCTTTTCAATACTTTTGGTTGTTAGGGGAGGATGCTAAATATGTTGCTTTCGTAAACTCGTATTTTGGTGTTCTTGCCAATTGTTGATGATTTCCATATTGAGTTTAACACACTGAATGATTGGTTGGCTTTGCTGATTCTTGTATTTGTTTAATGAATGCAGTCTCTATCCATTACTATTTTGGTGCCTAGATAGTTAAATTCTTCAGCATTTGTAACTGGTTTGTCGTTCAAAGTCACATTGTCAGCGTCTGTTATATTTTTTACAAAGAGTGTACTTTTTGTTGATTTTGACACCTGTGGTGTTGGCTATTTGACTAAGTCTTTCAGATTTGTTTTTTAACTCTTGAGGCATGTATGAGAACAAACAAATGTCGTCTGCAGAATGTAAATTTTCTAGCTGAGTTGTGTTCCATTCTATACCTCGTTTATATTCTTCTGTCGTTCTTTGCATCAACCAATTCACTGCCAGTGAAAATAAGATTGGTGAGATCACGCATCTTTGTTTGACACCGGTTTTGATTTCAAACGGATCTGTTAGTTTGTTATTGTGTATAACTTGACATTCGAAGTTTTTATGCAATAAACGATTCAATCTTGACTAATTTATGTGGGAAACCATAGAGTCTGAGAATCTTTCAGAATGTATCTCGGTGAAGGCTATTGAAAGGTTTTTCAAAGTCAACAAACAACATGCACAAAGATGAGTTCCATTCATTGCATCGTATGAGTATTTGGCAAATTACAGAAATATTGTCGATAATGATTTTCCTTTACTGAATGCAGTTAGCTCTTAGCAAAATAATTGGCCTACTACTGCTGTGGTGTGCTGTAATATGATATGGGTGAATATTTTACTGGTAATTGAAAATAGAGTGATTCCTCTCCAATAATTAGAGTTTGATGCATCATCTTTCATTGGTGATTTCACAATGAATCCTTTTTTCCAGCTATTCGGTACTTCCTCATTTTGTAAAACTTTTTGTAAAATAATTAGCAATGTTTTGACCTCTGATTTAACATTTCAGTACAAACTTCATCTAATCCTGGTGAGTTGTCATTTTTTAATTTACAGATAGCTTTTATGACTTCGAGAAGTATATTTGCCACTTAAATGTGGCTGACCCCTAAGGGTGGATGTTACTGTTGCTTTTAGTCCCAGGAAAACATCCTGGGGCTAAAAGCAACAGTAACATCCACCCTTAGGGGTCAGCCACATTTAAGTGGCAAATATACTTCACCTTGTCGTGCAGTTACTGTTAATACCTCGTTCAGAGATTTAACATTGTTTTATGACTTCGTTTACTGTAATTTCTCCAGTGTTGATTTCCAAGTCTTTGTCCGCTTCTTTTATTTCGGTAGAGATTATGGACTCTGGGCGATAAAGCATAGTTTGGAAATGGTTCTTCCATCGTTCTAGTTTGACTTTTTCACCAGTTATTTTGATTCCATCAGTACGTTGTACAGGTAGATCGTAGGATTTCCCTTGATATTCACTACGCAATTTTTTCCTTATTTTGTACAGTGATCTTAAATCTTTACGTTTAGCGGCAAATTCAGCTTCTTCAGCCAATTGGTCTATGTATCTACGTTTGTCATTCGGTACAGATATCTTTACTGCCTTATCCTCATTCATATATTGCATCATGTACGTTTCTATATGTTTGGTTGATGTAGAAGTGAAAAGTTTCTTTTTTCCTTTCATCTATGATTTTCCATGTCTTTTGATATCCATTCATACTTGGGTTTTTTTCTTTATCCAATAGTTTCTTTGTCTTTTTTTTTTTTTTAGCTGTGTCTGTAAGGATATGGTTGAAATTGTCAATTGTTACATTCTCACCAGTTTGTAATGCACTGAACCGATTCTGGAGAGTTATTTGAAACTGTTTTCTTGATTGTATAATCATTCAATTTGGTCACATCAAAGCGCTGATTTCTTGTGGTTCCTGTCCCTGATCTGTTTAGTTTGAGTTTGAGATTATCTATATATATATACATACACACATATATCGATATACAAATATATATA
>NC_069003.1:25881570-25882425 GCF_001194135.2 Octopus bimaculoides
ATATATATATATATATAGACACATGGTAATAGTAGTTTTGATTTTGCCTGGGATTGGACATTCAGCCTGTCTTATCTTTACGTGGCATTAATATGCATGGAGTGTAGGTGTTTTGGGCGACAGAGTGTAACGGGTGACATAAACCCGTACAACTTAAAGCAAATTCATTGCGGAGGTAATTTGAACGTGAATTGAAAAAGTTCTATGGCAACGGGATATGGTAACGAGAAGAACAAGTAAAGAGTGTCGATGAAAATTTGTAGCCTGAGTCTCACACATAGGCTGCACAGAGAGTGATGGCCATCTCTTTGTAGAATCCGAAGGAATTTACAAGACGCGTGTATTCCCTTGTGTGGCAAGAAGTTAGTTCTATTTAAGCTTAACACTGCTTCTCCAATATCGGAAGCGAGATGAGAAAAGGACCCCTAAAAATGTCTTATCTTTAATAAGGTTGGCATTAACTGCAAATATCTAGCCAGACAGTTTATTGTAGTCATGGTAAAGATAAGAAAAAAAAAGAAAAAAAGTTAATCTTTGGTTGTGGGAACTTAAGAAATTTTCAAGGCAGCAAAGACTGTTTAGAACGAAAAACAGCAATAATTGCAAAAATAATCGGCTTATATAATACTGATATCACTGCTCTAAGTAAAATGTAGTTTGCGGATTCTTGTGAATTAGAATTTGGGAGTGGTTATACATGTTTTTGGAGTTTTGGGAGTAGTTATACATGTTTTTGGAGTTTTTGGAGTGGTTATACATGTTTTTGGAGATTTGGGAGTAGTTATACATGTTTTTGGAGTTTTGGGAGTGGTTATACATGTTTTTGGAGTTTTTGGAGTGGTTATACATGTTTTG
>NC_069003.1:25884384-25888644 GCF_001194135.2 Octopus bimaculoides
GGAGTTTTTGGAAGTGGTTATACATGTTTTTGGAGTTTTTGGAGTAGTTATACATGTTTTTGGAGTTTTTGGAAGTGGTTATACATGTTTTTGGAGTTTTTGGAAGTGGTTATACATGTTTTTGGAGTTTTTGGAGTAGTTATACATGTTTTTGGAGTTTTGGGAGTGGTTATACATGTTTTTGGAGTTTTTGGAGTGGTTATACATGTTTTGGAAGCCGTTAGATGAGCCAAGAATCCACGGTGTTATATTTACCATTAAATAGACTTTATTTTGTAACTTGCTATCCATCTCTCAAGCTATTGATTAGCATCTCATGACATTTCGTATACCCATAGGTAATTCTTCATTTATGCACATTAACAGCGTATATGCACCTACTTTGTCAGCATTCCAACAAGGACAGAATATTTTCTACTTTATTTTTCATTTTATCAGTAAATTCCATATCCTGACCCAGTCATATGAATGGGTGATCTTAATGTCAGAATAGATAATAAACACGCAATGTGGTCAAACGTAATAGGAAAATATTGAACAAGAAAAATGAATGCAAGTGGTTCAGGACTGTTGTCTTTTTGTCAACAATTTGGTTTAGTAATTACAAACACAATATTTCAGCAGCCCGATAAATATAAAAAAAGCACGTTGAAACACCTTCGTTATGGTAACTAACACATGCTCGACTATATCATAACTCAGAGCAAAGATTGTAGTGATGTCAAATTAAGTAGAGCTCACAAACTCCCAAATGTTACTCGGATCACAGAATGGTACGCAGGAAAGGTATTTGTTAAATCATATAGAAAGAGGCCATTAAGAACCAATATTCCTTCAAGAATAAATGTGTCACCTTAATGGTTTTAACGATTTTATGCACAAGAAAGTGACGAAATACAAAACAGAAACAAACTGCATTGATATACTGGTCTCAAATAAAAACATAGCAGAAATGGTCAAAGCGACAAAAAAAAATACATGAATACAGAACTACAAAACATATTAAAGAAAAAAAATTGGAATGAGAAACCAATATTCTGCTAAGCTTGACAGAGAAAACTTGAGTCTGATAAAAACCAACAATGGCTTAAAAGCTCTGGACTAAAAGCTGGAACAGAAGGACTGATTTTCGCTGCACAAGACCAATGCCTGACCACAAACAACTATAAAAGTAAAATAATGAAAACAGGCCCTAACACCAAATGCAGAATATGCAACCAGCACAATGAGATAATTGACCACATCATCTTTGGCTATCCAGTACTTGCTAAATCTGAATATATATATATATATATACAGACACGACCGAGTAAATAGTTATAACCACTGGACAATATGTAAACACAACAACATAAAAAATTGACAATAAATGGTAAAAACATGTGACAAACAAGGTACATGACAACGGCCAGGCCACAATCATTTGGGATATGCATGTTAAAACTGACAAAAAAATAAACTAATCGTCCAGACATAATAATCAAGGATTGGAAAATCATTGTCAGCTTACTGATAGATATTACAGTCCCGCCTGGGCAAAATAGCGTCCGAAAGAAGTGGAAAAATTGTCAAAGTACAAAGATCTCGAAATTGAAGTATTCAATGAAGGTGAAAATAATACCAGTAATAGCTGGAGTATTGAGCATGATAAAAATCATGAACGAATACGTAGAAGCTGTACCTCAACCCTCAACACTGCACACTATCCAAAGAAATAACCCTGCTAGAAAAAGCCCACATCCTACGCAAGACTACCAATTCAATAATACAACCCAAACAAAACAATCCACAAACACAAAACACTCTATATAGCAAATATCCAATAAAATAAACAACCGCCAACAGGCTGGATACCCAACAGAACACAATTTACATTACACATACAACACACAATATAAACGAAAGATTGCAACTAGAGCCCATAACAAAACAAACTGACGCATTACAATACCGGGAAGGGTTTCCACTCACCCAACAAAAAAAAAAAAAGAAAAGAACACACAATACTACACACCTCACTGCAGTAGAAATTTGCCTGAAACTACCAAATGTTGAATAATAATAATAATAATAATAATAATAATAATAATAATAATAATAATAATAATAATAATAATAATAATAATAATGAGGGATACAATCACCTAAGAGAACTGCAAGGTGGTAGACTATTGAAAGGAGAAATGGGATGGAAATTCTCAAAGCGTGCAAGAGAATTAGGAATGTGCTCGAAACAAAAACTAATCGGAAGGAATATCATTAAAACAACAAATACACGGGTTATGCCTGCATAAAGATACTCTGCTTCCTTTCTAAAATGGACGAAGATCGAGTTACAGATCTTAGATCGAAGAACTAGAAAGCTGCTCACAATACATAAAGCACACCAGCCTAAAAGTAATACTGACAGACTATACCTACCAAGAAAAGAACTAGAGGATTAGTAAACAACACAGAAGATACTGTTGGTACTACGATATTAGGGTTGAAAATTATGTGGTACGTAATAAAGAAAGAATCCTATCAGCACCTTAAGGTGTCCAAAAAGTTGTTGAAATTAGAGGAAGAGCAGCAAAGTAGTAGCTGGAAAGGGAAAGAATTATCTGGCGAATTCATGCAGCAAACCGAAGATGCTGGAAGAAGTAAAGAACGATAGTAGCAGCCGGCAAACGTAAACCTGAAACGAGAGACCGAAGTGCTAATTATAGTCACTTAGTAACAAGCCATTAGGACGAATTTGATAAAGGCAAATATTGATTAAACTCAGAGCAAATACAGTTTCTGAGTGATAGGAGACGGAAGTAGTAATCATGTCTTGAGTGAATGCAGTAAGCTAGCGCGAAAAAGTGTCTAAGCGCAGACATGACTGCGTAGTAAAAGAGTGCATCGAGGTGTTAGCCGAGTGTATGGATTCAAAATTGCAGAAATGTGGTATGATTACGAATGGCAGGCTTTAATAGAGAATGAGAATTACAGGACTTATGGGATTTCCTCATTAAGACTGACGAAACTGTTGAAGTAATCCATTTGTCTGTCCTTGTTTGTCCCCTCTATGTTTAGCCCCTTGTGGGCAATAAAGAAATAAGAAACTGTTGAAGTAAGAAGACCAATTATGATTATAGAGAACAAAATAAACAGCGTAAGATCATGAGCTCTGAAGTGGATACCAGTTAAAAAGGGAAAAAATTGAAAAATATCAGGATTAGAGAGCTGAATAGACTGTGGAAGATTAAAACAACAATTATTCCTGCAGTAATTGGTGCAGTAATTGGCATAATACTCAAAATGCTGCCTAACGGAATGCAAGAGATTAGAATTGAAACTCGCATTGTTAACTTGCAGAAAACTGCCATTTGATATTCTGCAAGAATCCGAAGAACGATTCTTGAGATTTGAGGGTACTTGACACCAAACCTCAAGACAACATCGATGCAAGCTAATATAGCCTATAATAGTTTTAACAATCATTAAAACAACAAAAGCAATGATGATTACATATATAATGAAATATAAAAAGCTTAATAATTGCTTTAACTAATTTTGGCTCTAGGCCAAGAATATTCAGGAAGAGAGTAATCGAAACTGGTACTTCAATTTATCGACGCTGGAGAGATAAAAGAGAGAGATAACCACGAGGTGATTGGAACTCAAGACGTAACGAGCCGTAATAGATACTGCAATGGCTTAACGACTCTACTAATCGAACGCCCTAGTGACAGTGGCTGGAAGGAGACACTAATCGATTGAATCGAAGAGAGTACTTGACTAGTACTTTATTTTATCGACTTTGGAAGAATGAAAAGTTAAGTTCATATCGGTGTGATTTGCATTAAAAACTTAAGAGTACCACAACCGCCATCTCACAAAAGAAACCCAAATAAATTCAAATCTTTTCTTTATATACACCTTCCTTGATTTTTTTCACTTCATTCCATTTGCATATTATTATTATTATTATTATTTTATGTTTGACTTTTGTTTTGCATTTGTACAAGTTGGATCCAAGTCTCACCCAGAGACCTCAAGAGACAACAAGTTAGAAGTTCATGTAGGTGTTATGCCTAGGGTACCATATATTTGGATTTGTACAGTTTTGTTCAAGTGAATGTTTAAGAAACCATAAGAAAATTATGTTTGCTTTAAAATTTGAGATCACATAGACAGTATTTTACGTAGGATATGGGCAGTTCCCATGAGCACTATCTTTTGGACTTCAGCCATTTTGGGGTTTCCTGGTATCTGAGCTAGGTAGTAATCAGC
>NC_069003.1:25890402-25892849 GCF_001194135.2 Octopus bimaculoides
TTATTATTATTATTATTATTATTATTATTATTATTAAGACAATAAGCTGACAGAATCGTTAGCACGCCGAGGTAAATGCTTTGCGGCATTTGTTTGTCTTCTTTGTTTGTCTTTTACAAGTTTACTCCAAGTCTCATTCAGAGACATCAAGAGACAAGTTAGAAGTTCAAGTTGGTGTTATGACAAGGGTGTCATATTTTAGGCTTCGCACAGAGTAATGTTCTAGAGAACGTCTGTCAAAACATAAGAAAATTAGAAGTTTGATTATAAGATGATAGTGTGTTCTTAAGATGACCGTAAAAAGCGTTTGCTCTTTTGCACATTTAAAAGTACTTTTGACAATATTTACAGATTAAAATGTTTTGGGATTACATAGACAATATTTTTCGTAAGATATGAGCACTATTTTTTTGAATTTCTTCCATGTTTAGATTTCCTGGTATCTGAAATAGGTAGCAATAAGTCCTTTTGCTATCGTTCCTAGAGCACCTATGACAACAAGTATTGTTTTAGTCTTGAGGTTCCACATTTTTCTTGTTTTTATTTCAAGGTCTCTATATTTACCCAGCTTTTGCTAGGTCTGGACAGATATTGGGTAAGTTATATCAATGAGGAAGCATGATTTTTGTCTGAAATACTTCAATACTGAAATACTTTAATGTCTGGCCTATTTTCATTTTCATCATCATCATCATCATCATCATCATCATCATTATTATTATTACTATTATTATTATTATTATTATTATTATTATTATTATTATTATTATTATTATTATTATTATTATTACCTTTGCACAGCTTCTAATGCTGGAGATGTACTACAGTGTCAGCTGTTCACTATCAGTGAACTAAGTTAACACCTCTTATTTTTCGAGCACCTTCCGGAGTATTCGAGCGGTTCCAAGCACTGCTTATTGCAGCCCCTATTTGTTCCACGTACTTCTCGAGATTTTTGCTCACTGTTCCCAGGGCTCCAACAATTATTGGTACTACTGCTACTTTTTCGTCGATCACAACTGCTTAACTTCTCAATCTAACCTGCCATATCGCTCAGTTTTTCTTTCTTCCTTATCACATACCTTGTTGTCAGCTGAGCATGCTATATCTATGATCCAGCATAGTTTGTTTTCTTTCTCAATTAAGACTATGTCTGGCTTCCTATTCTCTATCTCATGGTCGCACCGAATCATAAAATCCCATAGGATCTTTGCATTTCTATTTTCGACAATGCCTTCAGGTTTGTGGTCGTACCAATTTTTTACTCTGTCAAGTCCATACTTATTGCAGAGTGTCCAATGGACAAGCGTGGCTATATTGTCATGGCGTCTCTTATATCACTTCTGGGCTAGTGGCGTACATTGGTTGGTAATATGCCATACAGTTTCACTGTTTTGTCCACAGATTCTGCGTTTGTCACTTTCTGCTGTGTTGTCTATTCTGTATTTTATGGAGTTTGTTCTTAGTGGTTGCTCTTTGGTAGCACAGATTAGAGCCTCCGTTTTCGATTTTAAATCACTTTTAGTCATCCACAGCCATCTTGTTTCTCTGTCTGTCTTATCTTCAACATCCCTATGAAATTGACCATGCATTCTTTTCTTTACCCACCTATTTTCAGTTTCATTCGTTTTCAATTTCTTGTATAGTGCTTTATCTTTGCAATCTTTCATCCTACACAAGCCTAACCTTCCTACTTCTAATAATAGCGGTTCTGTGGCATTTTTTACATACCATGTTGTTTTCTTCTGCTCTAATGCTGTGTTCGCATCTTATAAGTCCTATTCCCCCTCTTTTTCTTGATGAACTGAAGGCAAGGTTTATGGCAGCATTCAACAACAAGGAGGTCGTTCAGAAGATTTGCAGGATATTCTGAAGTCGTCTGGAGGCCATGGTTGAAGCCAATGGCGATTTTATTGAATAAATTTACACTTTAGTATTTCAAGATATTTTTATGTAATTTTGGTAAATATATCTGTTAAAATGAGATGTCCGTGATATTTATGCGTAATTTAGACGACACCCTGTATATATATGTCTCTCTCTCTCTTTATCTATCTATTCAAATATTGATGCGTATGCATTTATGTGTGTGTGTGAATGTGTGTGTGTGTCAGTGTATTTTGGATATATTAGCTCTCCAGCCATATTCAGGTGTACTGAGTCTCGTCTCGTAGACGTTAAGCACAAATACATTTTTCATGTGTTTAATAAATATTTATAGTTATATTGTTCCACTTGCTCGATTTGAATTTTAAATCCGAATTTGTCAACACTTTGATGTAAAGAATATATCTCCTGAGTGGTTTGGTTCGAATTTTGCGACATTTCGTTTTGCTTATATCTGATGCTTACTCTTTACGTCAGCTACGAGCGTATATAAACAAATATATTTTACACAGTCTCCTTTCTGATTCTTTCTTATCAATGCACTATATATTATATATATA
>NC_069003.1:25893336-25894288 GCF_001194135.2 Octopus bimaculoides
ATATATATATATATATATATATATATATATATACTAATCTATACATATATACGTTTACGTTTATGTATTCGTTTTGCAAGCTTCTTGATGTGAACTCGTGTGTTGATACAGATATTGTTGTATTTGGGGATGGTCATGTTGCCAATTTAGCCAATGAAAGCAAACGCACTATTTGTTCGGTGTTCGCTTGCTTCAGATTTATTTCATATTAATTATACTTCGGCCAGAGTTCTTTCATCACACTTCTGTGACCTCATCAGTGGTCCTTTGCATTCTTCTTTCTGTTTTGTGTCTCTCCTTCCTAAGAATCTACCATTTTGTGTTCCTGTTGTATGTGTCTTTATTTGCGCATTCATATATCCCTGTGTGTCTCTATGTCTTGTAAGAGTGTGTGGGAATGTGTGTGGTACCTGCATTATTAGTATCCCCTGTTTATTAACGTTTATTTTATTTATTTATTTATTTATTAATTTATTTATATCTACTTATTTTGTTTATGCATTTAATTACTTAATTCCATTTATTTATCTAATGTATTAGTTTCATATTATTATCAGTTTATGAGGATCTTATTCTGTCATCAGGTTGTGATGTGGGGTGTGTATGCTAGTGTTCCATTCTAGTTTTCTATTTAGGCTAGGTTTATCTTCTATTCCGTGTGCAGCTTTCGTAATTTGTCTCATCGTTGCGTCCGTTTTATGTATCGGCGTGTTGGTATAGTACCGGCGAGCTCTTCTCTTCCTTGAGTTCCCTCCAATGCCCATTAACCCGCTCTCTTTAAAAAGAAAGGCCGTTAACAATGAAATGGAACCCAAAATGCTTTCTGGCTTTTTCGTTTGCCATTACCTGTTGTTTATTGCAGCATAACTTTACGGCTGCTGAATGTTTGGAACATTCGATAATAAACTAATAAACACTAGCAGCGAAGCTGTTTGAAAAAGTCTCCGTAATG
>NC_069003.1:25897204-25900509 GCF_001194135.2 Octopus bimaculoides
TATATATATATAAATAAATACATATACATGCACACAGGGTGCGGTGAATAAATTGTCATCTAAATTACGCAGAAATGAAAATAACACGGACATCTCATTTTAACAGATATATTTACCAAAATTACATAAAATATCTCGAAATACTAAAGAATAAATTTGTTCAATAAAATCGCTATCTGCTTCAACCATGGCTTCCTGACAACTTCGGCTCTCCTGCAACTCTTCTGGATGGTCTCTTTGGTTAAGTTGTTGAATGCTGCCATAATCCTTGCCTTCAGTTTATCTTTGGTGTTACAAGGAGTTTTGTTAGTTTCTCGGTCAACTGCACCCTACACATAATAATTAAGTGGGTTGTAGTCTGGGGAGTTATGTGACCAGTTGTTAGGGGTGATGTGGTCGCAGAAATTGTCTGACAGCCATGACTGGGTTCTTCTGCTTGTATGACATGGTGCAGAGCCCTGTTGTCAGACATAGGGTCTTCCATCAGCCACCCTCTTGACCCATGGCAGTACTGCCTCCTCCAGGCACTAGATGTGGGCCCCCGTGTTGAGTGTGAGGCCGTGTAGGAAGATGAATGGAGGCATAACGTCGCCATCGCTAATGATCACTTCAAATACCTTCGGAATCACCATTAGACTCATCCAAACTTTTCCGAATCCTCTGCACTGCCCTCGGATTTACAACCAAACACTCTGAAATGTTCGTATTGGAGCTTCCAGCGTGAATGTCAAGCAGTACAGCATGTCATTTCCAAATTTCTGGCAGAGGGAATTGTATCATGGTGCTGCTTTTTTCACAGACGGTGCCCAACTGATCCTACTATACTGTGTAGTCAACAAAATAAAAAACAAACAATGCACATGTGCGAAATAAAAAATATGAAATAGCGACAATTTACCTGTCGTGCGTGGGAAATGAAAAGAGGTTCACCTACCTTCCTCTCTCGTCTGCACCCGTCTAGTAGTAGTCACTCCGGCGATCCTGCCCTACCCTATCACCCAATATAAGCAGCTGCTATTTCACCAGCCCGAGAGCGAATTCCTTGACGTCCGTTCGCAATGCCTCAGCCGGCTAAAAGAGGACGACCCAATCCTGTTCTCCCCTCACTTCCCTTCTCACGCTTCCTCTTCCGGTCAGTCCCTTGACCACTGACGTCATTGTCCTCTTCTTCCGGCTCATCCCTACGCGCCCTCCATGTCGGAATCTACCACCCATCCGGGTGGGCACCTTGCACGTTGTGATCTTAAACTGGGAATCTCATTCTCTTCCCCTTCTCCACAGTCGTCATCCGACGAAGCGACAATCCTACGAACATCCAAGACATGACGCGGCATTCCATCCACAGAGATGTTGTTTTTGGAATTGACAGCCGTCACTATTCCTTTGTGCCACTGAGTTGTGTAGCGTGCCTCTGGTGGTTTGACCCAGACTTCATCACGTCGATCCCGTCTACCACATGGTCGATCACGATCGCCCGAAGCGTTAAATATTGAAAGTAACGATGACAACAAACCAATGAAACATACGAACAAATCTAACAGATATATTAAAAGAAATGGGATAATGACTGATGAAATTATCCGGTTTAATCGGAATTTTTCGCAGCATTAGATATACACTTCCTAAAATCTTCCAAGTATCACACAATCATAAACAGACGTACGCGACTTCCCACAATCTAGAGTGTCACATACACAAACTAAATAACACAAAACTAAATAAAATAAAACCAGAGGAGATATATGAACAACCAACCACGGCTAACAGAACCACTGATAGAATGGTAGAAAATAGTGGTAGTAAAAACTCATCAATATCAAAAACAGACCCAAACAACATAGCGCAGTTAGATAAGGAAAATGAGTGCATGATTACAAGTGGAAGAAAAAAGAGGACCAATAATAGTAACTCCACAGAAAAAAAAATACAGTATCGTGTGTAACTGTAGACTTAAAGACGAATGTACATTCGGCAACAACTGCATGATACGGAATGTAGTGTACAAATGTAAGGTGAAGGCAATGTACACATATGTGTACATTGGTAATACCACAGATACCATGAAAAATCGACTGAGAAACAATCTCTCATCGTTTTCCAATATAAATAGACACTCTACATCTCTGTCGAAACTTGTCTAGAGACTTAAAACAGAATGGAGTAGAATACACAACCCACTATTCCATTATAAAAAGGTGCACTATATAACGGGACTTCACGAGTATACAACATATGCCTTGAAGAGATCCTGGAAATAATAACATCCAGGGAAAATGTAATAAATAGACACTCTGAGATGGTCCTATCATGCAAGCATAGGAAAAAAATATTATTCATGGAATTTGAAAAAAATATTTTGGAAAGAAGTAGCAAATTATAGAATAGTCAACAAATAAATGAAAATACCAATGTTTAAGATGACACACACACTAATACAACAACAGAAACAGTGAAAAAGTCACCATAAGAGGGGTGGTATTCATTTATGTAGTCAACAAACCCCACTATATAGCAGCTGACCACTTGTTAAGTTCAGAATTTATTGAGGAGACTCAGGTCTTGAATGAAATAGAACAAGATATACTACCATCCTTAAATCTGCTGAATGAATGACCACCCTTCAAATCCGCAAAATGAATAGCAAATAAATCCAATACCACCACACACACACACCACCATCCCCATATTACTACCATTCCTTCCTCTACTCCCATCACCCACCTCCCACTACCAGGTACATACAGAAATGCTCAAATTGACTGTCATACTGGCAATTAATTTCTCTGGCCGTAATTTATCCAATAACGCAATATCATCTGATGAAAATCAATGATGATGATTAACTGGATGTCCAGGGATAATGTGGGCTACTAATCTCAAGTAAACGGATTCTGATGTCAAAATCATGTGATTTTTGGAAACGTACGTAGCGATGTATTAAATATTTAAAAATTCCATCCTAGAATTATTGTTATTATATGTGCACATTGTTGGCATTCCGTCGCTTACGACGTCGAGGGTTCCAGTTGATCCGATCAACGGAACATCCTGTTCGTGAAATTAGCGTGCAAGTGGTTGAGCACTCCACAGACACGTGTACCCTTAACGTAGTTCCCGGGGATATTCAGCGTGACACAGTGTGACAAGACTTTCCCTTTGAATTACAGGTACAACAGAAACAGAAAGTAAGAGTGAGAGAAAGTTGTGGTGAAAGAGTACAGCAGGGTTCACCACCATCCCCTGCCGGAGCCTCGTGGTGCTTTAGGTGTTTTCGCTCAATAAACACTCACAACGCCCGGTCTGGG
>NC_069003.1:25901290-25901698 GCF_001194135.2 Octopus bimaculoides
TATATATATGTATATGTATATGTATATGTATGTATGTATATATAACTGGCAATTTGTCAAACCAGCAAAGATGAAAACCAAAATTGAGTGATTTCGGTGGAATTTGAACTCAGACCGAAGGTATTTTACTAGAATGCTCTCTAAGCATTCTTCAAAATTTATTGTTGTTGTTGTTGTTGTTGATGTAAGAACCACCACCACCACCATCATCATCATCATCATCATCATTATCATCATCGACAGCAGCAGCAGTAGCCGTGTTAATAGCAGCAACAGCAGCTAGCTATATAGATGGCAGCATCATATGCAGCAGGCACATTCACGCCCCTCCTTCTCCTGCTGCTTCCCTTCGTCGTTGCCATCCTCCTCCTCCTCCTACACATCCTCCTCCTCCTCCTCCTACACATC
>NC_069003.1:25902998-25904549 GCF_001194135.2 Octopus bimaculoides
CTCCTCCTCCCGATCATCATCAACAGTATCATCAGAATTATCGTCAACATCATCATCATCATCATCATCATCATCATCATCAGCAGCAGCAGCAGCAGCAGCAGCAGTAGTAGCAGCTATGGTAGAAGTTGTAGCAGCGGTAGTAGCACTAATAGCAACAACAGCAACAATAGCAACAACAGCAACGATAGCAACAACAGCAACAATAGCAACAACATAAGCAGTTTCAACGTTAACATTACAGAGGCAGCACTACTACTACTACTAAAACAACAACAACAGCTACTACTACTACTACTACTACTACTACTACTACTATTACTACTACAACTACTACTACTGCTGGCTCTCATGGCTTCTGATCTTAACTGATTGGAAGTCTTATCATGAACATTGTTTTGTCTTGGTATAAAAGATGGGCTGCAGCAAATATTCTGCTCAATACCACAGATTTGCTTGTCAGTTGTTTGACCTTAACCATTTGAGCATGTCCCTTGGTGGCTGACGATAAGTGCATCTCTGATCACGAGCAGAAGTAGTAGGGGAACATCACAGCCATGTTTTGAGAGGAACTATTTGAGGTTTGGATAATTCACCTTTGGAAACATGGGTGTTTCGTTCATCATCCTCAAACAACCTTTATTCAAGGACCTTTTGAGCGGGATGGGCTACTCGACCTGAAGAAAATTCTAACTGGGCCCAACCTGCAAGGTCATGCGCTGTTAATCTTGATATGAGATTACCATGTGGCACGCATATGGTTGTGATGCATGTGCCTGGTGTACCCTTATCAAACAGATATTCATGGTGGGTATACTGGGCTTCGTATATTTTACCCCAGTGTCACTTTGATAGCATGCACTGCTCTCTCACATAATAATAATATTAATAATAATAATGATGCTTTTCATTATAGGTACAAAGCTTGAAATTTTGGGACTAGTCGATTACATCGACCCTAGTGTTTCACTGGTAATTAATTTATCGGCCCCAAGAGGATGAAAGGCAAAGTCGACCTCGTCGAATTTCTTTTGACATGAGCCATTTTCCATGCAAGGGGAAGAAGGATTGCCGGTTTATGATGAATGCAGTTTATAAGCACAAAAGAAATACAAGATAATATATTTACAAAACGTGAAGAAAAAAATCGATAAAAATTTACTGTTATAGGCAATTCGAATCTTCTATGTTTCACTCACAAAATCAGCCCCCTTTAATTTTGCTCAGGTTGTTTTCAATTTTGGTGTATCGATGCAGTTCTGAATTTTGATTATTCTCAGGTAAGTTATTTGGAATTGAGTTTGAAGATTTCGGTAATTTTAGCCCCTCAACAGACAGCAAGGCATTAACAGCTTGTTACCACGACAACTGCACGTTGTTTCTGAACGCACGCACCCGCGCAAGTCAGTGGCATTTTATTTCAATTTCAAAATTTGTTATATCTATCAATTTTATTACATAGATATATTTGTCCGAAGCAGATTACGTTTGAATAACATATGATTTCAATCTCAAAATTTGTTTCATTAGATATATTAGATAAAAATCCCA
>NC_069003.1:25905141-25912180 GCF_001194135.2 Octopus bimaculoides
ATTATATGAAGAGCGTAACGGATGAAAGAACTAAGGAAGGAACTAGTTTATCCTGTTCAGGCTATATTATTAGCATTATCCTGTGATTGAGAATTTAAAATCACTTTAACTTTCTAAGACATCTGAACGCTTCTAAAAGCAAACTTCGTTTGTTTGTTTACGTTTATCGTAATTTGAATTTAACATATGATAATAATAATAATAATAATAATAATAATAATAATAATAATAATAATAATGGAAGTGTTATCATGTGCATGTTTTGTTTTGGTGTAAAATATGGGCTACAGCAAATATTTTGCTCAATACAACAGATTTGCTTTGTCAGTTGCCTGACCTTAACTAGGTGAGCATGCCCTTAGTGACTGGCGATATGTGCATCTCTGATCACGGGCAGAAGTAGTGGGGAAACATCGTAGCCATGTGTTGAGAGGAATTCTTTGAGTTTTGAATAATTCACCTTTGGAAATATAGGTGTTTCATTCATCATCCTTAAACAACTCTCATCCAGAGACCTTTTGAGCAGGATGGGCTACTCAACCTGAAGAAAATTTTTACTGGGCCCCACCTGCAAGGTCATGTGTTGTCTATCTTTATATAAGATCACCATGTGGCGCACATATTGTTGTGATGCATGTACCTGTTGTACTCTTGCCAGACGGATAGTCATGATAGGTATACTGAGCTTTGTATATTTGTACCCCAGTGTCACTTTGATGGCATGCACCGCTCTCTCACTCAATAATAATAATAATAATAATAATAATAATAATAATAATAATAATAATAATAATTCTTTCTACTGGAAGCACAAGATCTCAAATTTAGGGGAAGGGATCAAGATGATTACATCGACCCCAGTGCGTAACTGGTTTTTATTTAATCGACTCCGAAAGAATGAAAGCCAAAGTCGACACCAGCGGAATTTGAACTCAGAACGTAAAGACAGATGAAATGCCGCTAAGCATTTTGCCCGGCGTGCTAATGATTTATGGCTGCTGAGTGGTTGGAACTTTTGAAAACAATAAACTAATAAACATTAGCAGTGAAACTTTGAAAACATCTCCATAATGTTTTTTTTTCCGAAACATGGTCAGCAAAAGAAAAAAAATATATTCTGACTATAAATCACAATCTTTGGCACCTTCAAGAAGCATATAAATTCATATTATATACATGCATGTATGTATGTATGTATGTATGTATGTATGTATGTATGTATGTATGTATGTATGTATGTATGTATGCATGTATATATTCATATATATCTAAAAGTACATATGTATATACATACACAACATATCTAAAGACGATTCAATCGACGAGAATGAGATGAGTTTTCTTTGGCACAAAGCCAGCAATTTCGAGGGAAGAGCTAACTCAATGACATCGACCAGTTCTCAACTGGTACTTATTTTATCGACCCAGGAAGGATGAAAAGTAAAGTCGACCTCAGTGGCATTTGAACCCAAAACAGACGAAATACCGCTAAGCATTTTGTCCGGCGTGCTAACGATTCTGCCAGCTCACCGCCTTAAATAATAATTTCTTTTATTGGTTGCAAGAGCCCAAGACATGGAGGATAATATCAATAATAATTAGTACCATGACCTAGCCATTGAGTTATAGAGGCTATGGAAAGTACGGATAAAATGTAATCTTGTAGTTTTAGGTACCATTTCACCACAGGGTAGCTTGTGTTGCTGCATTTGGTGGACATAAGGTAGTTGCCCATTCCCTATGTTCAAAAGCTGGCGTGAAAATAGCCCGGCAGTTCGATCACCAAATAATTGGGCCCTCATTTTAACTGTCAGGTGCAGTTTGGTTACTTGTCTCCACAGAGAAGATTGCTTGAGACAGGCTTTTAGATCATCTGCCTTTGTACCTTTTTGGATCACCAGAAGAGTTTGTCTGAAATTCTCAGCCAAAACTACAGTGACACCACCCATGAGAATATCCTTTCCTCTAAAATCTTTTGTCTTGCCAGTGCCCGCAGGAGCATCCAAAAAGAACAGGCCACCCTTTTACTCTTGAGTCATTCGAAAGATGCAACTGTAAGCTGTCCGTTGTTCAGTCAAAAGCTTTGACTCATTCTCTATCACATATTCATTGAGATTGTTGATGTTTTAAGATGTCTCCCTTAAAATTTCCTGGTCTGTTCTGTGCTGTTCTCTTACTGGATCTGGCAAGCCATACTCCTGCAAAGGATTTCTTCCAAGCTGAACGACTTTGTCTTCAAGAAGAAGTCGAGCTTCATTCTTAATGTTCTCAGTCAACTGGATTTCAAGACCGCGATTTTGCCTCTGCAATCTGTGAACAATGTCTTCACAGAAGTATTCCTGGTGCTTCTCCCACAACTGGCAAGGGCTAGAGATGTCGCAAGTTTGAAGCATAATGACGAAGAGATTTAGCAACTGAAATGCAGAAAATAAAGCAACTGCCTCATCCAGAGTCGCATTCCAGTTACTGTCATCTTCAAGAAGGCCATGGAAATGACAAGCATGTTTGTAAGTGTCACAGACATGGCCATTAAAAGTCTTCAGATCTAGGAAACTCTTTGGACCACGGATTGTGTGAAAAAGGAGCTTCAAGAAATAACACTCAAAGTTGTTGGGATGCACAGTGTAGACCCTTCCCAATGCTGAATCTCTCTTGATTCCTGGATGACCTTCAATAGTCTGACCAATGGCACGTCTCATCCATTGTTTAGTGGTCTGTTGCCATGTGTAAAATTGAGGGTCTTCATGGTACAAAAGAGTGGAAGCAAATGGATCTGTGATACAAAGCTAAAAAAAGGCAGTCAATGTTGTTGAACCTGGAGTTTCAATTTGCTGCTGGAGACGTTGTGGATTGTCTGGATTAAAGTAGACTTGCTGACCATTCTCTAGACGTACAACTGGATGGATGACAGTTATTTGTAATTCAATGATACAACAGTGTAAGACTTTGTTTTGAGATATATTAGATTGTGATTTCTGCAATGTGGTGCATAAATTGTCAAGTAAAAGAGAAGAATCTTTGCCTCCTCTGATTCAGTTGCAAAGTGTTATTTTGAGTAAAATTATTTGGTTGCAGACCTTCTGAGTCTTTTTATCATCATTGGGTCAGAGATAGTCCCCAGATGGTAACATTGATTTTAAGGCCTTTCCAGATAAGTGATTGGTCATTCAAAGAGATTTATAGATTGCAAATTTATTCTGTTCAGTTACCTATCGGCATAGTGACCATTGGCAAACTCCAGAGGTGACACTTTCATTTTCCCTTAGCCCTCACGTCACACAGTTGTTAATGGTTATTTGAGTTGGGTCACGCCCTTCCAATTGCTATAGATCCGTAATGCATCTTACGGCTGTGCCTGTCACCTGTATGGTGAGTAATTCTACATTGGGGAGTAGTAACGACTAGGGTAGTGTAGCTGACTGCTTATCGTAATTAATCGTCTTTTGGTTTCCGCTAGCTTTGCTGTCTTTTACAAACCCAGTGAACATACATATATTTCAGATTTCAAAGAAATTTGAACAATAGATATAAGACACAAGTTAAAAAAGATTCCCACCAATTCAACTTCTCTGGTTGACTTTAAGACCCGCTCCCTCCTAATAGGGGCCTTAACTCCCACATTTTAGAGCTCCATGTGTTCCATATTGTTCATTTTTCAGGAGCAAAAATCTTTGAATGAGTTTTATTAGATTTGGATTTTGGAATCTGGGCATAAAGATGAGTAGTATGGGATAAATGTCATGGTTAGAATTTTTGTTACGGTGTGTAAAGAGGGAAAGAACACCCATTAAAATTCTTAATCTCCAATTTTGATGAAATTCGAATCATAGGTATTCCAGTTCATTAGAGAAAATATAGAAGAAAAGTTTAATTCTTCAATTCCATGTGACACTGGCAACGCCGGGTATCTCTGCTAGTATATATATATATATATATATAAACATATTATATGCGTGTGTGTGCGTGAGCGCGCACGCATGTATGTATTCATGAGCGTGTGTGAAGAGCTACAAACTATGGAGATGTTGACTCGCTTACAAAAATGCCGATATATCGCCAGTTACACAATGCTTGTTACAGTGACTTTACATTGATGCTTTGCAACTATGCCGGTATATTGATATACCGAGAGTGGTTTTACTATTGAAAATTTGATAGATTTGTTTGTTAAAGAATCTTGGTTGTTGCAAAACCGCGAATAAAATTAAGGAAAGCAATTTTAGAGCCTCAATCCAGTAATATTGATAGCACCATGTGAATGTTTGACGTTTTAGTCAATCCTTTAAGTTTATTGTGCTTATCTGTTTGTTGAGTGAACTTGCATTCTTGTTGTGTTACAGAATGAATAATGAAAAAGACGCCACCATTGCTCACCAGACAGAAACGAGGTATCTTTTTTCCTCCAGATAATCTGATAGCACCATATCAATTACATCCTTCCGTGGAACAGAATGTTAAAAAAATACAACATTGAAAAAAAGATAAAAAGAAAAGGAAATAAAGAGAAATAGAATAAAAAAGAAAAAGGAATCTGTTTTCAGTTTAAAAAAAGATTGGCTTAAAACAAACCTTTGAAGCAGAACTATTAGAATCAAGAAACTGTAGAGTAATTCAATTGAAAGAAATCTTCCACAACAATGCAAGTCAGTGGCTAATCTATCAATTTTGTAGTACTGCCAAATATTTCAGCGTGTTTACAACTGGAAAAAACATACGGAGAAGAAAGGAAATTGGATTACCTGAAAACTTATTTACCTGAGAAACAACATATTTTTGTTATCGAAATTCTCAGAAAGAGGATTATTCTACCATTAAAAGAACTTTTTAAGGCAATTTCGGATAAAGAAAAAATAAATTTAAATGACACGACTGCTTTCAACGCAAATACAGTAAAAATTCGCATAGACAATCTGTTACTTCCTACAGAAACAAACTCTAAACGCTTCACTGAACACTTTACAATATATATATATGTGCACTGTAGTTGAATCTATATTGTTAGATATACGCTGGATATATGTACATCGTTTGAATATGTAGTATTGCCAATTATTTGGCGAAATATAAACTATACACGTTCCTTGTAGACTCACCCATACACAAATCATTTCAAAAGTTCAAAAATCAACGTTTAGCAGTTGCGAAAGAAAGTAAAATACGTGAGTGGGCTGAAAAGTTCGTAGGCTGACTAAGAAGGAATGATGGTATAACTGTGAAATCTTGCATACATTAATTTCAACTTTTCTTATTAATAACTGCATTGTTTCTTGCCGGGTAAACTGACAACTATTATAATTATTATCATGGCCGGATTGTTCAAAGAAGACTTCAATAATAACTAGTAGCGACTTCTCAAAATAATGGACAAAATTTGACATCATCGTGTTATCATGTACCTGTTGAAAAAAAGGATTTAGCTCCCAACACCATTCACGCTGATATGGTTACTTCATTAGGGGATGACGCTCCAGCTTGACCAACAGTGCAAAAGTGGGATACTGAATTTTGGAGGGGAAGGGAGAGTCATGAAAATGACGCAAGGTCTGGACGCCCTTCAACTGCTACCACCGAGGAAAACATTGGTCGCGTTCACTGCATGGTGAGGGATGACAAGTGATTGATCATAAATAAAGTAGGCAATGCGATTTGCATACACTCTGAAAGAGTTGAGATTATAATGCACAATGAACTTGGCATGGCTAAGGTTTCTTTTTACTCGGTGGGTGCCACGTCTTGTGACACCTGATCACGTCATGGAACGTCATGGAACGTTTCCTAAGACAGGATGAGTGTTGGGTTCACCATTTTGTGTCAGAGACAAAGAGACAATCCATGCAGTGGTAACATCCCTCCTCACTTCCCGACGAAGAAGGCCAAGATCATTTCATCTGCAAGGAAGGTGATGGCCTCAGCCTTTTGGGACGCAAAATGCATTGTGAACTTTTCAGCCAACCCTCGTACTTACCCTGAATTTTTAGTTCAGGAATTTTTAAAGTTCACTGAAAACTGCAAGAGAACTTTTGTAGGAATGTTAAAATAACCTGATTTTTGCAATGAAGAATTGCTTACAAATGCGGCAACAGATTTCTTCTATAAGACCAATCAGTTCGAGTTGTTGACTTGAGATGCTACATTTGTAACGTTAAGCTAACAACAAAGAGAGCGAACTGTCTGTCATTTGATACAAACCGTACTGCGAAGAGTTAGCAATAATCGATACTTTGAATACTGTGTCATAGAAAAATAGACAGAAGTTTTATTCAAAATAATCTTAACTCAAGCTAACCTTTACACAAAATAATATTTACTGTAGATAATCTTTAAGCTTCAATACATAATAACCCCTTATAGGTAATAAGACCTAATATGTAATAATCCCAAATATGTAATAATCCTAAACATTTAATGATTCTCAATATGTAATAACCTTAAATATGTAATGACCCCAAATATGTAATAACCCCAAATATGAAATAACACCAAAAAATATATCCGTTAGTGTAATAACACCAAATATGTAATAATCCTAAATATTTAATGATCCCAAATATGTAATCATATCAAATATGTAATAACTCCAGGTATGTAATACATAATAACCCAAATGTAATGTCTCTTAATATGTAATAACCATGAATATCTCTTAATATGTAATAACCTCCAAATATTTAATGAAGTCAAAAGTTAGAACAATTTTCTTTCAAGAAATGGAGTCCTACGTTATGTAAAATACTGACTATATTCCTGTCATCTCACAGCTTCTTGACAGAAATACAACTTCTCAAGCATCCATTGTTGATTGTGGACTCAGATTTAATCAAAATCGATAATCGAGAAATGGATTGTAAGAAAGTCATCTGGATATGCTTCTGTGCATCAAATTCCTTTGACGGAGTAGAAAGGAAATAAATCTTGAAAAAATATACAGAAATTGGAAAAGAATCAAAAATCCAACCTTCCTCTTTGACGAACTGTTGATGTTTTTTTTTTTTATATTTTCATATTTACGACTTGGTTGTAAAACATAGAACGAAGGAAG
>NC_069003.1:25913076-25914756 GCF_001194135.2 Octopus bimaculoides
TATATATATATATATATGTATATATACATCGCGCAGTTTGTCTTTAGCAGTTGTTGGATTCCTAAGTTTAAATGTTTGTGTCAGTCAAAACCGCGTTGAGAAAACATAAAATCTGGAATTTATGTTCCAAACCGATAAAGAGGTTTATTTGAAAGAACAACAGCAAAAGAGAGTTATCCTTTTATAACTTTATTAATTTACATCAGTGAACTACTGACATGCTAGAGTTTCATCGTGTATATTATAGTCGATCTTATATATAAGCTCTACTTGTTGGTATCAGCTCTAGTTGTTGGTAGTTGAAGGAGGAAAAGTAAAATGCCTCCACTAGACATCGTAACACAAACTTTAAATGGAGATTTTCACTTTGACCAATTTATGAAGGTACGTGCATAATTAACAAATATTTTCACCGGTAGCGTAGCGACGGATAACAACCTAGTGTTGTCGATGACAAATGCGACACCAAATTTCTTCCGATTCATTAATTTTATTCCATATCAAAAGTTAATAATCATAAATGTTTGAAATCTGATTGATATCCCAATTCCTCAAAATATAAGGTGCATCTAAAGAGTTTATATTTAATAATGCTTTCAACTGAAGGGCACAGGGTCTGAAACTTTGTGAGAGAGGACTATTCGATTACATCGACCCCAGTGTTCCGCTGGTACTTAATTTATCGACCCCAAAAGAATGAAAAGTAAAGTCGACTTCTATGGAATTTGAACTCAATGTCATACGGGCGAAATGCCGCTAAGCATTTTTGCTTGGCGTTTTAACGATTCTGCCAGCTCGTCGTCTTGTATATTTAATAATATTTGCAATTATATGATGAATAAGTCAGTTTGGTATTCTATCATTTTTCAGTTGCTGATTCCAGGATGTGTACAGTATCGTAGACAGGTTTCGAAACACGTAGAAGTATATCTAAACTATAAAGGGAAGTAAGCTACCGTCTCATGATCACTGACGGTGGTACATATTTACAATACATGTGCACTATGTTGACATTGGATTTTCTTGGTAATCATCATAAAATCCTTTATTCTTGCTTGTACACATAATAGAGAGCTCGAATTTGAAATAGGAACATGATTTCTAAACTAAAAGCTAACAACTTTCAGAAGTAAGACGCCTGAATAATGAATCAAGTTCAAATTGATCCATGAATGAAAATACTGTAAATGTACGTTCTAAACATGATACTTTTCGCTGAAAAAATGAAAAACAAATACTAAATATTAAGGTTAAACATACCATGATCTGCAACTAGCCTTAGGTTCAATGCTTTAGTCCAGTATCTGAGTTGTCTCATATATACATAGACATAACAGAAGTAAATAGACATCCCATAAAACATCGTTTTTATGTTTATTCTAACTTGTAAAGGTTTATATTCCTTATTAATTGACATTTTTATGTTTCAGGTTCTATATGTGACTATTTAATTATGCCATACACAAAAGAAGCCTTGAAACTGTCTGAATTTGAAAGAGGCCGCATTGTGGGTCATTCTGAAGGTGGACATAGACAGCGTATAATCGCAGAAAACATTGGGATCCCGCTTTCTACAGTTAATAGAGTGATTGTGCAATTCAACAGCGAGGGGAAGGAGTTCACATCAGCTCGCCCAAATCAACCAGGACCCTATATATATATATATATATATATATATAT
>NC_069003.1:25915177-25916703 GCF_001194135.2 Octopus bimaculoides
AAAGCGACGAAAATATTTTCGCAAATTAAATTTAAATGTTGAAGTGAATCTAACGGTTTTTGTGTGTTTCTTAAATGGCTTATAAAAACCTTCCACGTTGCAATTGTTTATATATATATATATATATTCGCTGGTGTAAAGGCAACACACTTAGCCGCGTTAACAAAAGGATGTGGGTTCGACTCTCACGCGGATAGGAAAGCCTTCTTTTTTCTGTCAAAGGCTTCTATGCCCCTTTATTAGACTATTTTCCTTAGTCATTGCACGGTGATCGCCATAAACTTTGAGTTTATATTAAAATACTATTATTATTATTATTATTTACAGGATTGTAAAAACCGCGCCTAATAAACATTCGTACTGAAAGCATATATACACAACGCTTTGACAGTAATCTCCACCACGCCATATCGCAGCCTGCTTCGTTTGTATTCACCAAAGTGAATATGGAACTTTGCCCAGGAAGAACGGATATCATCAGACGGTATCTAATGATCATCAAGTGTTTCGATCCTGAACAGTGACACACTCCCATTGGCGCTTCTGCAAAGGGAGTGTGTCACTGTTCAGTGACTACCGGTTTCCTGCTTCACACCTCTATGTTGCTCCATAACCAGCAAGAGGCTCTGCCTGCTACCTCTCCCTTCCTGCGTTCAGTTGCCCTTCGCTCTCTTCCTCTCATTCCAATGGCTGTAATCATCCGCCATACTGACTGGGCGGAGAATCCTCTACAACCAATCTCGATTGGAAATATATATATATATAATCAAAATAAGCAATAGGATATCCAGAGGTAATGCAGTACGATCGTTTCAAGCGCGACTACATTTAATTGAACAATGCAGCCATTACATCAATTTAAATGTAGAGCAATCCTCAGCTACATAAATACATAGAATTAAATTAAATTTGGGTGTGTATATATATATATATATATATATATATATATATAGTATTTTTATAGCAAACTTTTAACTTTCAAAACAAAAAGAAGAAAACGGGAAATTGAAACCAGTCAGTTAAAAGTGATTTTATTTCTCTTGCAAAACATATTATGGTTACAACATGCACTAAAATACGTGAAGAAGTAAAACTAGCTTTATACGAAAACTTTCGTATGAAAATGTGACACGCCCCTCTACATTTTGGTGTAAAACTCACGTTGTAAATATACGCGCAATTGTTTTTATACGAAAAAATGTGTTATATGCGAACATATTTTGGTATCTTTATTTTAATACATTTAGATATATAATAGAAGTACTTACCTACTGTGCTGAAGTGCTGAAAAGTAAAAGTTACATTGATCGAGTGCATATATATATATATATATATATAACGTGGGTGGCTGATGAAGGAGAATGTTCTCTATGTGGCTCGTGTGTTCTCGTCTACGTTTGTTTGCAATGTCCTGTACCCAGATATGCACCTATACATACAGGTGGATGTCGGTATGCACATACCTGTACGTATATATGCATATACTCATTTACTATTTGTTTATATATGTATGTATATATATATAT
>NC_069003.1:25916852-25919391 GCF_001194135.2 Octopus bimaculoides
ATGTATTTGTAGACTGCATCATAGAATATTATCCACCATCTTCAGGTAAAATTTTAAACAGGTATAAATAGAAGTGATAATAACTTGATAATGAACCCAAGCAAAATTTTCTGCGGCTGTCTTCAGTTATGGCTTTATTGATCATTAGTTGATCTTTACAGCCGTATGAGCCCTTGCAGCATCCCTTCTGCTTCTCTGGAAACAAGTTATATCATCATCATCATCATCATCATCATCATCATCATCATCATCATCATCATCATCATTATTATTATTGTAAGGGACATGCAAGAAGAAGAGTGATCAAACGACTCTATTATTTGAAAAAACAGTTATCTTAATTAGTTTATTACCCAAACAGGCTATGAGAACGTACAAAAGACACAGACAAACGGTAACCAATAAATGTCTGAAAGGTCATTAAAGCCAAGAAGATAGCTTGTCAGTTGAGTGAGATAAAACAAAGAAAACACCAGGACTGCAGAAAGCCATAAAACTGTTATCACCTTTTCTCGCACGTACACACTCACACATGCATAGAGACACACACACACATATATACATATACATAAACGCAGATATTATACACACATCCAGACGTATACTCGCATGCATGTGCGTACACACACATATGTACACGTATACATATACACGTATACACTTACAGCCATATATTTATATACTTATATTAACTATATAGATATAAACCAAATAATATAATGTAAAGGAAGCTATATAAGATATATAAACAGCGGAGGCGAATAGCAGAAGGTAGATGAATAAGAAGTCATACACCGGATTATCAAATGTTTCATTATTATTGAAGATAGAGGTTGCAAATAAATATATAATGAGAATGCCCAACCCGGAGGACGATAGCATAATTGAACATTTCAAGTGATATCTATAGATTTATAGTCATAATATGTAAGTGAGACGAATAAACTTGACTATGTTACAAACTATGAATAAATAGAAGCTAAGAAATATTATTCGAAGCCTATTGGGTAACTGGTTCAAAATCTAAAAATATTTTTCTAATATAATGCGAGCGTTTTACCCTAAGTCCATCAGACTTGACAAGGATATTGCCTATACATTTCCCATAATTCAATGCAGCAAAGGGTGCACCCGTAACGATCCGTATATAAGAGGCAGCTGATTGTTTTGCCGTAACAGTTGTATCCGCATCCAGTTCTGTTTAGCATGTCAGATAAAGATGCCAGTGCCAAGCAGAAAAGGAGTGGAGAGAGTGTGTCTCCCTAGAATATTATAATGGGGATGCCTTCGGTTTTTATGTCCCTCTTTTGTTTGGAGCTGTGGCACTGTCTGACATTTATTCGTGGAATGTGTTATATATTTTATGATTATTGGTGCTACCTTGTTCATGGCTAGTGTTTCTAGGATCCATGTGTAGGGAATACTATCAAAAGCCTATCGGTAATCGATCTAGGCCATACTTAAACTCTTCTTCTTTCTGCGGCTGTCTTCAGTTATGGCTTTATTGATCATTAGTTGATCTTTACAGCCGTATGAGCCCTTGCAGCATCCCTTCTGCTTCTCTGGAAACAAGTTGTATCATCATCATCATCATCATCATCATCATCATCATCATCATCATCATCATCATCATTATTATTATTGTTGACAATATTCAAAATAATCTTTTCTACAATAGACACAAGGCCTGAAATTTTGACAATATTAAAAAAAAAAATTCTTTACATCAGGCTACAACATGTAATCTTAGATGCCAAGAACCTTCCTAAGTATCCTAACTGTTTCTAACAACACTCTTTTCTGCAGCTTTACTAAACTGGGTTCTGTGACTACTTCCTCTATCTATCTGTCCAAATATTTAGGGATAGTTCCCAATGTAACAATGACTACTGGGATACATTTTACCCGCACTTTCTATAGACTCTGTAATTCAATGGTTAGCACCTGGTACTTTGTTATTTTTTCTATACCACTCATATTGATTTTTTCATCATTTGGGACTGAAAAGCCAACTATCTGGCACTTTCTATTCGCTTTATCTTCTACTACTAAATCAGGCCTTCTAGCTTCTCTTACTCTCTCAGGCTGAATGTGAGATTTACACAACATCTTATATTTCTGACCTTTTAGTACTTTACTAGGTTCCTGTTCATGTCAGTTATCAATATGTTCAAATCCTAGCTTTCTACACAGCTCCCAATGGATTACTCCCCCTAGGTTGTCATGTTTTTTCTTGTATTCTATCTGTGCCAGCATGCAACCTTCACTTACTATATGAGTAACGCATTTCTCTTTTGATTTGCATAACCTACATTGGGAATCTACTTGGTTTTTGTCTATCTTGACTTTTTATCTAATTAGTCCTTAATACTTGATCTTATGCTGGTACTTACAAACTTTCAGTCTCCCTTTTCAGCTTTAGAAATTACAAATTTAATATTTATGTTAAATCAAAAGAAACATTTGAAGATGTGTAAGTCTTCGTATTCTTTCTAAATGTGTGTGTGCGTGCGCGCGCGATCGTGTATATATATATATA
>NC_069003.1:25919982-25925835 GCF_001194135.2 Octopus bimaculoides
AAAACACCAAGAAACAAAAATCGGGGACTGCTATGGGAACGAAGGTAGCTCTTACTTTTGCTAACCTTATCATGGCATATTGGAAGTCCAAATATACGAACACGCTAGACTGAAATTCGGAGACAACTTTCAAAAATACTTGCTCGCCAACTGGAAATGATACCTGGACGATTGTTTTATTCTCTGGTCACATAACCTTGATCAACTCTTAGAATTGAATAACTTAATTGACAACATTAACCACAGTATTCAATTTACAATGTAATACAGTCACAAACAGCTGCCCTTTCTGAACATTTTAATTTTATAAAGAGATAATAACATTGAAACCGACATCTACTTTAAACCAACGGACTAAAAACAATATCTACTATTCTCTTCCTGCCATCCAAAGCAAGCAAAAATCAATATACCATTTAACTTGGCAAGAAGAATTTGCACTATTGTATCAAATCCTGAAACCCGAGATAAACGACTTCAAGAACTTAAAAACATATTACTAGAAAGAAAATACCCGGTTAATTTAATCAAAAACGGAATAGAATGTGCAAAACCGATAGACATCCAAGAGTTACGAAAAACAAGAAAAACCCATGATACCCTTAAAACTTTGTCTTACATATCAACACACAATCCAAGGAGCATGGAAACATACATCATCATCCATCAGAATATACCTCTCCTTCTGAATGACCTGTGAGTGAAAACAGCAATTGAAGCACATAAAATTATCAAAAGTAAAAGACAACCCAAATCTCTAAAAAGGTTACTTACCAGCGCGAATTATTCATCAAAAATTCAACCGCCTTAACTGCGGGACTTGCATCAACATTATGGAAACCTCAACGTATAAATTCAAGTCACGTCATATATCCACCATAAAAAAATAACTTCACCTCTGCATCAAAGAACTTAATATATTCCTTAGATGCAGCGGATGTGGTGGGACTACGTAGCTCAAATTAGTTTGCGCTTGAAGGACAGACTGACGGCACACAGGCAACAAATCCAAGGACCAACGAACAGGAAAATTCCTGTAAGCAAACACTTAGATCAATGCCCCGCAGACATAAATCCGAAATACAAAATTTTCTCTCTCTCTCAATGCATTGGAAACACTTCAATCCAATTCCGATTGAATAAGAAAAGCATGCTCATTAAAAAATACAAACCGCAACTAAATATCCCATAACACACTAGAAAGATAAAACTCAATTTTTCCACGAAAAACGACCAGAGACAACATATATAATTCGAAAATTTTAAGTAATAGGTTCTCCCAGGTATTCGAGACCCCAGCTCTAAAATACTATACAAAAGCACCATACATCTTCTTAAACATCAGTTGCTGACGTCACCTCAGACAAAACCAATGAAATTTTTTCTCTGGCCAGAACCTGATTCTAAAAGAAAAGAAAAACAAATAGTGATTTCTTAAGGGAATCAACCAACCGGAACCATAGATGACCATCAGGCAAAAACAAATTACCTAGTTCCTACCAGGAAGTCAACCAAGGAGAATGCTGAGTTTTATTAAACAAAAATATTTTGCCCACAACGGAAAATATTCTACAGATGAGTGAACTGGAGCGACGTGAAATAGTGTCTTGCTCATGAACATAACACAATGCCCGGTCGTGGATCGAACTCACTGCCTCATGACCGTGAGTCCGACGCTCTAACCACCACTGAGCCATACCTTCACTGTAAATATGTGTGTGTATGTGTGTGTGCGCGCGTGTGTGTGTAGTTAAAGCATGGCTCAGTGGTTAGAGCCATGCCTAAAGAATACTTGAATAAAAAAAACCTTTGTACATGCTAGTGAACAGAAAATAATAGAATTGCAAGTATTGGGTTGGCCAACTCTTCTGCAAGTCCTCAAGTCGTGATATTTAAGTTTTCTTCGATTTTTGCCTTCAAAACATCTTCAGCCAATTTTGAAGGTCTTCCACTACGCTGTCATTTTCCAAGCAAAACTCTCCAGCTTTAGATTTTGCAAAATCACCTTTGAACAGTTGATTAACCTACAACATCATTCCCATAAACTTCACGAACGTATTTACAAGTCTTTGCAGCATATTTTAAAAATAAAAGCACTACAATGCGAATATGAAATTTTTGGTTATCCATATCAAATGTTAACAAAGGGTAACTGAAATGAAAGATAAAGCTATTTTTAGTCAGGGACAAAGAAGAGATGCACTACCACTTCAAGCAACGCCAAAGTTTTAACTGTGTTACGTTTCAGGTGTGTTCAATGAAGCATTAAAAGATTTAGCTTAAAAACACTCAGAACTTTCCGGAGAACCTTACAAGTTGGTTGGTACCTTCCAACGTGTATATATACATGTGCGGATGGGCGCATTAATTGCTATGTGCGGATGTGCCCACAGTTGATTACATGCATATTTCTAAAAACACATGCACACACACACACACACCTACAGACACACACACATACACACACACATACACACACGTATACACAACATATACACAGACATACACACACACAGACACAGACACACACACATACACACACGTATACACAACATATACACAGACACACACGCACACACATAGACACATAAACACACACACACATATACAGACACAGGCACACGCACACAGACACACAGGCTCATATACACACACACATATACACACACATACACACGTATGTGTGCATGCATTTAAAAAAAAGACTGTTACGACAAGGGTTTCAGTTGATCGAATCAACAGAACAGTCTGCTTGGGAAATAAACATGCTAGTGACTGAGATCTCCACAGACACAGGTACCCTTAACGTACTTCTCAAAGAGATTGAGCTTGACACGTAACAAGGCTGGCCCTTTGAAATACAAGTACTACTCACTTTCGCCAACTGAGTGAACTAGAACAATGTAAAAGAAAGTGTCCTGATCAAGGACACAACGTGCCGCCGGAAATCGATCTCACGACCTTATGATCATTAGCTGAATACTCTAATCATTAAGCCACGTTCCTTACCGCATATAGATATATAATACACACACATACAAACATATAAAATGCAAAGTGAGATCTACGGCAGTAGGCTGCTGACCCCAGGTTGTAGGACAGAACAAAATTTAAAGTTTTCTATAGAAAAATATGCAAATGTATTCAAGGCATGTAAATACAAATAACACTGACACGATTTTTATCCTTGGGGAGCAACTGTTATTTCCTATTTGCTTACCCCTAGAAAGTATGAAAAATGGTTAATATTTCCTTCAGATTTTGCTTTTATTATATTTATTCAAATCCCAAAGAATCCCTCTCAATGCAAAGCTATGATGTTCCCCCACTACTGTTCATGATCAGAGATGCTCTTATTGTTAGACATTACGGGACACGCTCATGTGGTTCTGGGCAAGCAACTGACAAGTAAATCTGTGGTATTGAGCAGAATATTTGCTATGACGATGTTTCTGCTTCACAACTCAGTGCTTCACTATCAAACGATAGAGTCAAGGGAAAGATCGACGACTTGTCTCAAGACATCAAAGATCAAATTCTCGACCAAATAAGAGATTCTCCTGCTTTTGCCATCCAGTGTGACGAAACGACTGACTGTAATGGAAAATAAGCCAGTATGAAAACATTGATGTTCAGTTGACAAAAACAAAGTTTGTAAGGAATAATAATGATTTCCTTTGATTTCTAGATAAAAGTAAATAAGAAATAACATTTACTCACCAGCGACAAAAGAAATAAACATTTACTCACCAGCGACAAAAGAAATAAACATTTTGTTTCACAGGGTAATTTTAGATAATGATAGTTGTTTATAAAGACATGTAATAAAATATAGTTTTTAGAAAATTATCTTTGAAGTAGTAAACAGTTAAATCTCGGTTTCGAACAGATGAATGAACTTAACACCTTGTATTGAGTTCTGCTTCCTCCTTTTCTACGAGCATATACAACCGGAAGAGATGATTCTAAAATGTTGTTCAAGGCCACTAAACTCTGTCCCCTCCATCACTGAAAAAGGATCTTATGTAAAATAATCTAAACCAGTGGTTTTTAACCTGGGGGGTATCAGTAATTTCTAGGGGAGGCGAGCCCTTGAGAAAAAGCAGGAATTTCTCTAATTATATTCGTTATTCTCTTAATGAGAGCAAGGTCAAATAATGAGAAGATTATGAAAAAATGCAAAAGTATCGCATTATACCTTTAGTTTTCTTATTCTACTATCTTAGTGCCGCTTACCATTTTCTGTACTTATTGACCCCCACTTCATATCCCTCAAAACCCTCAATAATTCTGAATTGTAGCTTTAACATTTGCCTTTATTTTGTATTTTTTTTTTAGTTACAAGACTCAGGTTAAGAACCACTGGTATAAAGCTTAGTTGTTATTATCGTGTAAAGACAAAACATCTTTTTCAGTTAATAGATTATAAACAAGTTTGATCCACAGTTTTCATATATATGAGATAATGTGATTCTTAAAAATCAAGAGACATGCTGAAAAATAATCAAATCATTATAGTAAGATACTAAAAAGTATTAACTTAAATTTAAAAATTGAAAACTATTTTAAATTTTAGTAAACTGAAAAGTATGATATATTCAAAAATAGGAAATAAAACAAAATGTATGTAAAAGGTTCTATTATCGCTCAATTTAATAACGTCTCAAAAAAATTAAAACGCAGATTGGAAAAATAAAAAATTTTAATAAGACCAAAATTTTTAATATTTAATACTAAATGTTTATGTTAAAAATATAGTAATTTTTTTTGTAAGAAAAAAAATTATAATATAAAGCCAAATGTTAAACTGAAATTCAGATTTAAATATTACAGAAAATATTAAGTAAAACTAGAGGCTATACAAAATCTTGTCTTTTTTTAAAGAAACTTTTTTTATATTTTCGTACAAATAAATACAATATTTTATTGTATAAACTTTTCGTATAACTTTTCTTTTAATCGTTTATTCCAAATTTTTTGCTTTAATTTTTTTTCAGAACGTTTTACTCCAAGCATTCTAACTTGGGCTAGCGTTCTAAATTGGGCTAGCGTTCTAACTTGGGCTAGCATTCTAACTTGGGCCTTGACATTACCTTACACGTGCCTTATCTTTTGTTCACATATTTGTGTTATCCACTGCATATCAAATAATTCGCAATGAGTGCAAAGAAACGGAAGTATCTTGACAAATATATTCGATTTGGATTCGTGCCCCTTCAAAAAGGTGACACAGAAGTCCCCCAGTGTGTGATATGTTACAAAACTGTAAGCAGTGATGGAATGCGACTCTCACGCTTGGAACGCCTTGAGGACAACACATCCTGCTCTTGCAGATAAGCCCAAGGCATTCTTTGAAACAAAAAGACATTCCTTGAAGCAAGCTAAGTTGGACGGTAGGAGGGCATTTCGGTGTAAAGGTTACACTCTGAATGAGCCAAAAGATCATTGGTTATACTTTGGTCAGTTATTAAAGGGGCCTTTCGCTAATCAAATGCATATGTATGAAATAGGTATATCATAATTCTCCGACAATGAATATCAGAAATTTTAATAGAGGAAAAGCGAAGTTAAATCAATAATACACTGTTTATTTCATATTACATACAATGTTTTGCAATTCATGCAATAAATTTAGTATTTATTTACTTCTTCAGGCATTATAACTATTCATAATCAAATTATGAAATAAACTCACAATGCAGGATGAGTTTTCGCCTATCTATGGTAAATGTATAGGTGTGTACATATGTGATATGCATGAACATAAATGTATGTATGTATGTATGTATGTATGTATGTATGTATGTATGTATGTATGTATGTATCTATCTATCTATCTATGTGTATGTGTTT
>NC_069003.1:25926657-25928627 GCF_001194135.2 Octopus bimaculoides
GGCATTTATTTTATAGATTTCTGTTTGATGAACTGCTAACTTTGAGACATAGTGGGACACAGCACCCGATTTAACAACTAATGTAAACAGACAGACAGACACACAGACACACACACACACACACACACACACACACACACGCACACATTACGTGCAAGAATGACTGTGTGTTTGAGAAGTTTGTTTCCCAACCACATGATTCCACGTTCAATCCCTCTGCATGGTACCTTGGGAAAGTGTTTTCTACTATAGCCCTAGGCCAACCACAGACTTGTGACTGAATTTGGTAGACGGAAACTGCAACGTTGCTAATCAGAAAATTAACGAGAAACATGTTTATAAAGAAGAGTTGTTTGCTTCATACTCCTCGTGTGCCGATACTGCCCCTTAAGAAAGGAACAAATAATATAATGTGGCTGTAGGTCATAACACCCGGGCAACCCCGGGGTAGTATGTCTGTATGTATGTATGCATGTATGTGTATATATATATAAAACAGAGTTTGTATACGTGTGTGTGTGTTTGTTTGTGTGTGTGCGTGTATGTCTGTGTGTGATGCGTATGCTCCTTATGGATTCGAAAACTGAGTTACTGATTTTCACGTATGAGGTATCAAAAGATTCAGTAATCTTTCGGTTACCAAATGAAGTATGTTTTTTTCACAAAAACTCCTTGTTATTACAAAAATAATCTCGAAAACGAGGTTGGGTCGCACAATTTTGAGGTCATTTTCGGACAATATTTGGATTTGCTTCTAATCTACGTTGCCAATTTTAATGTCTTCCTGTGTCAAAAATGCAGCAATGTACAAGGAGTGTTATGAATGCATTTGTGATGCACAAAACTCTATTTGTCAACGGAAAATGATTAAAAAACATGCATTTTTGGAACAATTATTGGCACATTTCCCTCAATAATGGCCTTTGTGCCAATGTGAAAGTGTTCAGAATTCTATGATTAAACAATCTCTTTGCGGTATTGGGATACCATTTCTTTGCACAAAGCTCTATGTTTCAACAGAAAATTGACTAATGAACCGTGTTCTGGCATAATTGTGATCGCTTCTGGCATTACTGCCGAAAACAATTTGCGCGTGTAGATTTTCTTGGTAGCAAACGATTCAGGAATGCCAAAGGAGTGTTCTCAGGTTTAAATGCAATAAAATTTCCCCAAGGATTATGCACAGTAAGAGCCTATATTCGTTCATGTGTGGTAAAGATGTAAAGCAAAGACTAAAACCTTTCGAGCTTTTCCCCCTTTAATATTTTTCTCTTTATTCAACTCAATTTAAGCAAAGTTGCTTATCATTATTAGTATATATTCATGCCTATTATTCATTCCATAAGCCGCAAAGTTCGTCAGGATTTTGCTACAATTGAGTGGTTGAGCGTGTACTGTAACGTGGGTGATGCGATGGAAAACAAACGTCTGATCTCATAAGCTCAGTGAAGACAACAACATCGCGCATGTATGTGAAGGCAAATTAAGGTTAACGAGTCCGCCCACGGTGCGTGTCTCTTCGATGGTCGGGATGCACACCGTGTTCACTGATTGGTACAATTTCAAATCAATTTTTCTTTATCAGAGACATGTACTGCAATACCAGTTGGTCGTGGTGGTGTCATTGTTATCAGCGAGCCGAGAAACGCCGGAGTGCATTGTGTGTGGTGCATAGGTTCCACTTAAACTCGAAAATTGAGCATATACATGTATGTATATATATATATATATATATATATATAATGCAATATGGCTGTAGGTCATAACACCCAGGCAACACCGGAGTGCATTGCTAGTGTGTGTGTATATATATATATATATATAAATATATATAGTTGAAATTTACAGAAAAAACAAAAAACGAAGACAGGTGTATAAACAACAAGTAGGTGTATTAGTTTGACGCTCGGGAAGGTGAGAATGTCTTTTACGTTTCGAACCTTCGCTTTTCAAAAGAAAAGAACACGATG
>NC_069003.1:25929286-25929944 GCF_001194135.2 Octopus bimaculoides
TATATATATATATATATATATATATGCATGTCTACGATGTGCTATCAACTTCACCTTTTGAAGGTTCTTAAAAAGAGACGAGAAGAAAGCTATTGGAATATTTGAGCTTAAAGAACAGCCAATATTTCAACCACAACCACAATGATAGCGTAAAAAAGAAAGAAAGAGAAAACCAAACAAACGAAGTGGAAATATCCTGACAATGCAAAACAGAGAACGAACGTGAAAAAAATAAACATAAACACGTGTAGTAGTATTGGTAGTAGTAGTAGTAGTAGTAGTTGTTGTTGTCGTATACTAGTAGTAGTGGTGGTTGTAGTAGAAATTGTAGTGGTTGTGGTGGTGGTGGTAACGAATAGGAGAAAAAGAAAGCGACTTGCTAGGAAGTGAAGGGTGTAGTCGCACACACACATACACACACACACACACAACACACACACACAGACACATACACACACTCTCACACACACTCTCACACACACACCCTCACACACACTCTCACACACACTCTCACACACACACTCTCACACACACTCTCACACATACACACTCTCACACACACACTCTCACACACACACTCTCACACACTCTCTCACACACAAACACTCTCACACACACACTCTCACACACACACTCTCACACACACTCTCACACACAC
>NC_069003.1:25930986-25931760 GCF_001194135.2 Octopus bimaculoides
ATTATTATTGGCGTAGGAGTGGCTGTGTGGTAAGTAGCTTGCTTACCAACCACATGATTCCGGGTTCAGTCCCACTGCGTGGCACCTTGGGCAAGTGCCTTCTACTATAGCCTCGGGCCGACCAAAGCCTTGTGAGTACATACATACATACATACATACAGACGCGCGCTCACGCGCACACACACACATATATATATATCTGTATATTCCTCTCTCTCCTCCCCACTCTCACCGCTCTCCCACCACGTTATTACAGTCTCTGCAGCTTTGTCTTCTTGGCTTCACTCCTTCTGTTCCTTCCCCTCCCACTTTCATTTCCTTTTACACAATTATTTTCGTTATATCTTCATCCCATTATTTCTTACCAGTCTCTCGTTTAGGTCTCACTCTATCTAATACACTCCACTTCCACCCCTTCCTCTATCTCTTTTACTATCACCCAATCTAACCTCCCCCTTTCACTATCAGTCTCCATCGAATATTTTCTTTCTTTCGTTGTCTCTTTCTCCTCTCTCTCTCTTTCTCTCTCCCTTTCTCATTCCCTCTCTCCTTCTTACCACCGTAACGAAATCTTGTTATTCGTCAGTTTTACAACTGTGTCCCCGCTACATCTTTCATATTTTCGAGGATTTCCCCCCATTTCTCTCTCTCTCTCTAACTCATACTCACTCACTCTTTCTCTCACTCACTCACTCACTCACGCACTCATTTTTTCTCTGTTTCCTCCTCTCTCTTTTCTAACCACGCATACAACAATCACATTATTTACAATAT
>NC_069003.1:25932309-25933998 GCF_001194135.2 Octopus bimaculoides
ATAAAGAGTGTACCTGGAGAAGGATAATGTTTGCTCAGCCAAGGCTAACCTGGGGGCTTTTGAAGAACAACCACATCACTGTATAGAACCACCACCACCACCATTACATCTACCGCTGCTAATAGCACACGCCACCCATACTACATATCAGTACTAGTACACTTCCCCTCATACCAACACCACCACCACCATCATCTTATCACCGCCGCCACCACCACCACCACCACCTTCACCAACGCCAATAGCACCTTCATTACACCCCCTCCTACCCTACCATCACAGGTAGTTGTGTCAAAAGGAATTAGACTTTCTCTTCGACAACAAGGTAAGTTTTTCCATTCTTTTCACTGAAATACTTATGATAGTATTGGTAGAAGTAGTAGTAGTAGAAGTAGTAGTAGTAGTAGTAGTAGTAGTAGTGTGATGGCGGTAGTATGAAACTGGTATGGTGGTGGTGTGTGTAGTATTTTGCGGTGGTGTTGGTAGTAGTGTTTTGTGATGTTTGTATACACATTTGTGTGAGTTCCGTTTGTGTGTTTATATATATATATATATATGTGTGTGTGTGTGTGTGTGTGTGTGTGTGTATGGCCGAATAGCCCTATGATCGAAGGCGTTCCGGTTGTGACCATCTCTTCCATTTTTTTGGGGGGGGTGTATCAGGTACATGTTTCGGTGTTTTATTTCCTTATTTCGAACTTTAGTGTTTCTTAACAAGGACGATTTAGCTACTATTTCTAGCAAGTCGAGCGTCTACGTACAGGCTCCATCTTGTATGTTCGTGCGCGCACGCACGCACGTGCATGTGCGCACACACAAACACATACGCATACATACACACCCGTCTGTGCACGTGTGCATCTTTGCATATGTACGTGAATGCTTTTCCCCAACCCCCATCAATTACTAGACTCAGTTATTAGACTGCGGCCATGCTGGGGCACCGCCTTGAAGAAATTTCAGACTAAGGAATTGATCCCGGGACTTTTGAATTTTCTTAAACCTGGTACTTACTCCATCGTTTCCTTTTGCCGAACCGCTAGACTACGGGGATGTAAACACACCAACACCGGTTGTCACGCGGTGAGCGGGTGGACAAACAAACAAACACACACACACACACACACACACCACACACCTTTTAAGTTTTACTAGTCTCAGTCATTTGACCACGGCCATGCTGGGGCACCACTTTGAAAGTTTTTTTTTTTCTTAATCAAACGAATCGACCCTTGGATTTCTTTTTGAAAGCCCAACCCTTATTGTACTGCTCCTTTTTAAGGAACCACTATGTTACAGGGACGTTAGCGCACCAACACTCGTTGTCAAACGGTAATTGGGGATAAACACAGACGCATACACACATATCGCACGGGCATATGGCGTAGTGGTTAAGAGCGCGGGCTACTAACCCCAAGATTACGAGTTCGATACCAGGCAGCGACCTGAATAATGATGATACTCTTTTACACTGTTTCAGTCATTTGACTGTGGTCATGATGGAGCACCGCCTTTAAATCGAGCAAATCGACCCCAGGACTTATTCTTTGTCAGCCTAGTACTTATTCTATCCGTCTCTTTTGCCGAACCGCTAGGCTACGGGGACGCAAACACACCAGCATCGGTTGTCAAGCGATGTTGGGGGGACAAACACAGACACACAAACATATACACACACATCCATATATA
>NC_069003.1:25934730-25935501 GCF_001194135.2 Octopus bimaculoides
ACACACACACACACACACATACACACATTATTTCAGTTTCCATCTACCAAATCTACTCACAAGGCTTTGGTCGACCCGAGGCTATAGTATAAGATACTTGCCCAAGGTGCCACGCTGTGGGATTGAACCCATAATCATGTGGTTGGAAAGCAAACTTTTTATCACAATACATGCCCGCACCCACGTCTGTTTCTGTATAGTGTGTGTGTGTGTCTGTGTGTGTGTGTCTGTTTGTAATGACACAGGCATGACTGAGTGGTTAACATACTCTTTGCGCAACAACGAGGTCCATGGTTCGATCTGTCGGCGCGGGACCTTGGGCAAGTCTTTTACCCTAGTTTTACCATAGTACCCAAATAAAATAGACGGAAACTGTATGGCAAGCTCGTTGGGTGGATTGTACCCTTAATTCAAAGATATAACTTTGTAACATATTGTGTACAAATGTCTGCGGAATACTCAGCCAGTCAATCGTTAATTTCAGATGAGTATAGTTCATGTGTCTATGTGTGTGTTGTGTGGGTGTGTGTCTGTATGTGTGTGTGTATTTGTTTTTGCGTGTGGACTTTTCAGGTTTGTGTATGTATAAATGTGTACATGTGTGAATGTGTTTTAATGTATTCGTATGTGCTCATGTGTGTGTGAGTGTGTGTATATGTATGTGAATATATATATAGATATATAGGTATATATACGCAGACGTGGCTGTGTGGTAAAATGTTTGCTCCCCAACCACATGGGTCCGTGTTGCGTCCCACTGCGTGGCACCTT
>NC_069003.1:25936446-25936913 GCF_001194135.2 Octopus bimaculoides
GCTGAAACAAAATAAGTCATGGGCTCGATTTATTCAACTAAAAATTCTTCAAGGAGTGCCCAAGCATGGCCGCTGTCTAATGACTGGAGCAAGTAAAAGGAAAAAGCTACTTGTTTGTAGGCTTTTCTATGTGTGTATATGGGTTTGCATGTATGCATATCTTTTGAATGCACGTATATATTTGTATGTATGTGTGTATACATTTGTATGCGTCTATGTGCGAATATGCTTATGTGTGTATGTGCGTCAGCTTGTATGTTCGAGTGCGATTGCGTGTATGTTTATGCATGCATGTATAAATATACATGTACATATCTATGTGTTTCTCTATATGTGTACATCGGTATATATGTATGTGTGACTGCATATGTGTATAGGTGTATGACTGTGTGTATGTAATCGTGTATGTGCGTGTCTGTAAGTGGTTATATGTATATATATATATATATATATATATATATATATAT
>NC_069003.1:25940005-25940636 GCF_001194135.2 Octopus bimaculoides
ACACACACACACACACACACACACACACACACACACACACACACACACACACACACACACACACACACACAGATATATATATATATATATCTATATAAATGTATAGATAGATATATAGATAGATACATATATACAGAGTATATGTATATATGTATATATTTATTATATATGTATACATACATTCATACAAACACGCATATACACGTGCGCGCACATACACACACATATGCATATGTGTATATATATATTTATATATACATACACATACACATACATACTTACAAATGTAAGACATAAGACTTCTTAATTTATCAATCTTAATACAAATATATATATTCATAAAATTTTATTAAAAGGTCTACTTTTTCTGGGTAGGACTACTTTCTCTGAAACTGCTTGCTTAATTTCCTAGATATCTTTAATATCTTTATGCTTTTCTCAATTATTAAAAAGCAAATAAGTAAAAATACGCATGGGAGTGGTTATAGATAGAGAGTGACAAAATCCAAAACAAAACTGAGAGAGAGAGAGCGGAGAGAGCGTGAGGAAAAGAAACAGAGAGAGGGAACGAGATGGGATTAAATAGATAGATAGACAGGTAGAGAGAGAGAGAGAGAGAGAGAGAGAGAGA
>NC_069003.1:25941209-25946366 GCF_001194135.2 Octopus bimaculoides
TGCTGTTGCAGGCAGAGCGTTTGATGCCTTTCTCAACCGTGCCTCACTTATTGTAATCCATGGGATTACAATCGGGAGAATCAGGAAGCTACAAACTGGTGCTGGTGAAGTCGTAGAAATTGTCCAACAACTATTTCTGATTCTTTCCGGGCGGTACGGAGACAAGCCAAATCCTACTGCCACACATATGACCTTCCAGCAGCAACCTTCGCCAACCAGGGATTGACTACAATCTCCAAGAGCTTCACGCAGTTGCCTGAATTGAGCGTAAGGCTCTGTTCATTACTTGTTGGATGAATTCCGGCTTGGGGACGCAGTTAGAACGTCCGCTGTATTCTTTCCTGCTGGCCACGGTTTTTGTAGTCTCAGTTGCACCGGTCCATGACTCGTCTTACTGCTTTACAGTGTTTATAGAGCATTGAGCAACTATCATGATATCGGTATTTTGATATCCGGCGCATATCACAGTGAAACTGGTAGCGCTTTTCCAATATTCAGATACTTTCCATTCTCCATGTCAGCTAACCTTTTCCCAGATACAACTTGAATATTTATACTCTCCAACGCCGTTGACTGTTCATCAATGCATAAAGCTGTTCCTGGAAAAAAAGGAGCAAAAACATCGTCAAATTTAGCCCGAACACCGAACACACACACACACGCACACACATACATACACACACACATACGCACACATATGCATACATGCATGTCTTTATAAGTATATGTGTAAGCAAGACTAACACAATTTGGGTTTAAAATTTACGACAGCTGTTTCCGTATAACTTTATTGATGTATTCATAGATTACAACATAGCATAAATCCGCAATCTCCTGGTAATATTTTAAAGAGGTATTAACAGGCAAGATAAGATCTTGATGATGACATATCCAACAGCTACCGGAAAATTGATATTTTAAAAAGAAAATCAGAAGTATAACGAGAAGCAAGGAGATGAAACGACTCTATTATTTCAAGCAGTTAACTTAATTGGTTCTAACTTGCTATGAGGAAGTGCAAGAAGCATAAAGAAGCTGTAGCTAAGATAGGGAATTAAAACTAGGAAGGTATCATGGCGGTTATGTGGGATGAAAGAAAGCAGACCTCGGGCAGCGGAAAGTCATAAAACTGTCAACACCATTGCGCGCTCGTACACACACGCACGTACAGACAAATACATTCATGCACACTTATACATATGTTTACACCCCCCACACAAGCACACACACATATGTACACACATATAGACATATATAAACACACATGCATATACACACACATATACATACACACACGCACACACACACATATATATGCATTCACACACACACACACATATATATATATATACACATAACCATGCATATGTATATACGCACATATGCATACATACACACACATATACATATATATACACGCATATATATATACATATACACTAAGACGCACATACGTATACTCGCACATGCTTGTGCTCGCATACGCAAACATGTACGCGTATATATAGACACACACTAACCACCATGTGTTTATATACTTATATAAAATATAAAGATATGAACCAAATGATATAATATAAAGAAAGAAATATAAGGAAGATATATAAGAAATCGTAGACGGAGAGCTAATTTTACCTGAAGATATTGGATTATGCTATGATGTACTCTATGAATACATAAATAAAGTTCGACTGAAACAATTATCGTAGACTTAAACCCGATTTGTGTTTCCCATTTAAATACCTACGCTGCATTTGGAACCAATGCTGAGTCGGATCTACGCTTTGAATTGGCTTTGGTACTTACATATCTGCAATATCCTAGAAACAACATGATACCTTTATGGCTGTTTTACCTCATTTTGAACCTTATGTTCTGGCGTCCTACGTGTTGTTGTGCCAGGATTCTAATGAATCCTATGACTAGTCGCTATATGTATGTATGTATGTATGTATGTATGTATGTATGTATGTATGTATGTATGTATGTATGTATGTATGTATGTACGTACGTACGTATACATATAACAAAAGACGAAACAGGTGTAGGAACAACAAGCAGGTGTATTAGTTTAATGCTCGGGAAGAATGGTAGTCTTTCATGTTCAGAGCCTACGCTCCTCGACAGATAGGATTAAGAGAAAGAAAAAAGGAGAGAGAAAATAATTTATATATATATATATGCGTGTGTGTGTATATATATATATGTGTGTGGGTGTGGGTGTGTGTGGGTGTACGTGGGTGTGTGTGGGTGTGTGTGGGTGTGTGTGGGTGTGTGTGGGTGGGTGTGTGTTAATATTTGTTTATATGTTGATTTATGATGAAAGCCATTTTACATTAATATAATGGGTTGCTCTGTACTTTTGTAGAGTACAAATTTATTATTTATTATTCTTATAAGAGAATGTTGTTGACAGGTGACAGAACTCTTATACATGACAGTCTGATGACGGCTTAGCTGGCCGAAACTTGGATATCACTATGAACAGCGTTCTTGTGCAAGAATAATATCTATCTATCTATCTATCTATCTATCTATCTGTCTATCTATCTATCTATCTATCTATCTATCTATCTATCTATCTATCTATCTATCTATCTATCTATCTATCTATCTATCTGTCTGTCTATCTGTCTATCTATCTATCTATCTATCTATCTATCTATCTATCTATCTATCTATCTATCTATCTATCTGTCTGTCTGTCTATCTGTCTGTCTGTCTATCTGTCTGTCTATCTGTCTGTCTGTCTGTCTGTCTGTCTGTCTGTCTATTTACGTACACATATATACTGCCCCCCTCACAAATAGCTATCAAATCAGTGTTTACTGAGAAATATATGTAGTTTTAAATTACAATAACTCACTCTACTTCGATCGGAGATTCAACTTTCAGTGGAAAGGTAAATTCCAAAATGCATTGAAAGATGTAGTTTTAGTAAATATAACAAAACAATCACTTAAACCATAAAAATCAATTCATCAAACACTTGTGGGACTCTTTTAATTTAGCACTATGTTAATAGTTTTATATCTGTGTCTTGAGTGTTTGAGAGAAATCATTTAATGGCTGTTAATCAATCAATCTCTCTCTCCTTTTCTCTTTATGTTCCTCACTCTGTATTCCTATATCATTCTCTCTGTCTCTCTCTCTCTTTCTCTCTGGTTCGGTTACATAACATACACTCATATGTCACTTTTCTTTTATTAATAGCAGAGAGAATGTCTTTTCACACACACGTACACACACATATAAAATAAATGACAGAGACGGAAAATGGAATGCACGAGAAACTTAATTGGTCATTTCCCGTGTATTCAATTCTCCGCCTCTATCATTTGTTATACACTCAACGTACACGGAGGAATTCCCGAGGTAGATCCAGCGACAATCGTCTAATTACTGTGTATAATGTCAGGTAGCCATAGGCATGAACGTGCTTTATATGCGTACTATTAGAAACACACACACACACACACACATAAAAGAAGTGGCTGTGTGGTAAGAAGCTGTTTTCCCAACCATATTGTTCCGGGTTCAGTCCCACTGCGTGTTACCTTGGGTAAGTGTCTTCTACTATAGCCTTGGGCCGACCAAAGCCTTGTGAGTGGATTTGGCAGACGGAAACTGAAAGAAGCCCATCGTATATATGTCGCGTATTATCCTTGCCTTCGAACGCGGAGTAATGGAACAGGGACAACTGACGAAGGGGTATACTCTTTATGTTGCATGTCTGGTTTCTCTGTTTGTTTTTTTCGTTGTTGGAAAAAAGTTCGTTTTCTGTTTTCGTTTTTATGTTTTCGTTTCTCATAATAAAAAGTCCACCTCATCAAAACAAAAATATAACGAAAATTACATCCAATATGGTTTTATATTATCGGTAAAAGACAACTAAGTTCCTTTTTGTATGGCTTGTTTAACAACACTCTCAAATGATGCGATGGTTCCCAGGAAAATTCAACTTCCTTTAATAACAAATCATCCGCAACATAAGGACAAACCAAAAGAATACACTGAGATGCTGAAAAATAATTTAAGAATTCAATCAAAAAGCCTGAAGAAATTTCATTCAATTCCCGAGAAAGCTCAAATCGCTAATTACAAGATTGCCCAGTCTTTGGCAAAAAAGGAAAAAAAAACACATTCTGATGCTGAAAACATTATTTTACCAGACTTGGAGATCACCGTTGGCTCAATGATTAGTGATGAAGCTGTCAAACAGATTTTTCTGCCTACACGTTTTCTCGTAAAATTCAAGACATTTCGCGAGACATTGCTGATCAGCTCCACGAACATTTCACTGAGCAATAATTGAACTCGAAAGCTTGTGGGCCCCACAAATCAATGAAAGTACAGACATCAGTAACAAAGTTCAACTAATTTCATTTCTGCGAATCATCAGAGGAGGTGAAATAATAAGTCAGTTTTTCTTTTGTTGTGAACTGAAGTAAAGAACAACAGGAGAAAATGTCTTTAAACCTGGTAAATCAAAATGTCGTACTGAGAGTGATGCAGTGGCTAATTTGTATTAGCGTTTGCACTGATGGCGCTGCATCCATGCAAGGTCGAAAAAAGGCTTAGTGGTTCATATATTATTTAAAAAATCCATAAGTTAAAATTGTGCATTGCATAATTCACCACGAAGTTTTGGTGTCAAAAATCTGTATCTACCTGATGGTCTCCCGAAGACGATGGACAACGTTGTTTAAGTGGTGAATTGCGTAAAATCGCATTCTCTACGGTGCAGACTTTTTGCATCTTTATGTGAAACTATGGATTCTGATTTTAAGTGTTTACTGCTTTATACAGAAGTGCGATGGCTCTCGAAAGGAAAAGTGCTCTCTCGATTTATCACTTTGCGAACTGAAATAATATTTTTCTTCGATGCTGAAAACTCTGGATTTGAATTTCTTAACGATGATAATTGGTGGCTGGAAGTAGCATTTCTCATCGATCTTTTTGAGAAGTTGAACGTTTTAAATTTGAATCTGCAAGGAGCGGACGAAAATATTATTACAATTACAGGTAAATTAAAGTCTTTCACCGACAAGTTAGAACTGTGGATAAGGAAAGTTAAAAATACGCAGCTTGATTTATTTCCAGGCGTAGAGGCTTTGCCAAACAAATTTGAAATTTTGTCAGAAGTGCAGAAGACAG
>NC_069003.1:25946626-25947744 GCF_001194135.2 Octopus bimaculoides
TAAGTCACGACTTTCCCTCATCACTCTCGCTGTCATGAATTCAGTGAACCAGATACTGCTCCGTTCCGGTTCATCTTTATGCAACAACACTAACGTTGACCAATGAAGATATAATAGAAAATACAGAAATAAATAAATGAATAAAACGAAACTAATACATAACTGAGAAACATCTCGGGTGAAATCATGGCGGAACGTGACTAGATTATTGTCTGCTATTCTTTTATTCTTTTATTCTTTTATTCTTTTATTCTTTTACTTGTTTCAGTCTTTCGACTGCGGCTATGCTGGAGTACCGCCTTAATAGTTTTTGCGTGTGTATACTTGCGCACGCGCGCGTGCGTATGCGCATGTGCACGCACATGTGTGTGCGCGCGCACACTGGTATGCAGGCGTACAAGCATGCGAATATACATATGTACATATGAATGAATACGCACGTGTGTGTATGCGTGTATGTATGTGCATGTATGGGTAAGCGTGTGTGTGTGTGTGTGTGTGCACGCGAGCATGCATGTTCGTCCAAGCGCGCGCGTCTGCAGAAGTTATTGTAAAGACTGCGTGTAAACAGGTGTTAAAAACGTAGCAATATCATTTCAACGGTGAGCATTCCTCAATAATGAAGGAACGTTCCAGATATGCTGATAGAAAAAAAAAACCCATGACAAGGATGATAACAACAACAACAACAACAACAACAACAACAACAACAACAACAACAACAACAACAACAGCAACAACAACCAATGTCGAAGTAGGATGTTGTAGTTTCTGATTACAGCTGTCATAGATTTAAGAGCTAAGAGACACCGATTTCTGCTTGGTGTCCCGTCCATCAGATGACAGTTGGGATTCAATTCAACTTCACTGATGAAGCTTTTTTTCCATACTTTTCTCGACACGTACATACATACAAGCATATATACATACATATATAGATAAACACATACATTCGTTCATACATAGAATATATACACATTTGTGTGTGTGTATATACTTCTTATGAAAAATAACTGACATATAAAGATGACGAAGGTGTAAGCGTTCTAGTTTAGTGGTTATTTTGTATTCTACTCGTCATGTTATATGCAGTATATATATATATATATATATATATA
>NC_069003.1:25949055-25951058 GCF_001194135.2 Octopus bimaculoides
ATGATGATGATGATGATGATGATGATGATGATAAACATTATCACCACAATCATCAAGAACACCACTACTACTACTACTACCACCACCACCACCACCACCACCAGCACCATCACCCCGCTACTACTACTACTACTACTACTACTACTATTACTACTACTACTACTACTACTACTACTACAATAACAATATAAAACGTGTTGTTTATATTAAATGTTTCCACGCTGAACAGTTGCGCCGTCTAATGTTAGCACAGACAAAACCATCGATATTTCTAGAAACAAAACTCTCCATTATTGTTTCAGAAAATATATTAACGTTACACACACACAGTCGCGATAAATATTATTAAGCTAACTACTGTTTTTATAATAGGATGTGATCGCGGTTAGATTTATTATAAGAGTGCAGCATTCACGCTGCAGACTTGGCAGAATCGTTAGTGCATCGAACAAAATTGTTTCGGGCGTTTCTTCCATCTTTTTACCTTCTGAATTCAAATCCCGCTGCGGTCATCTTTCCCTTTCCTGCTTTCGGACAGGAGTCGATGGCATCACCTAACCCTCCAGCTTCGAAGTTTTAGGTTATTACAATTATGATGTTATGATGTCATAAGAGTAAATATCTTTATGACGACATCATGTCATAAAATCCATCACAGTTATGACGTCATGTAAATTATCAGATTTATTACAACTATGACGTTATGATGTCATTGAGGGAAATTTGGCTGGTATTTCTGGCAGGTTGATCGACAACGCATAGGCATCCTCCGTGGCATCTATTTGATGTTCCTGTTGTTGTTGTTGGTGGTGGTGGTTATGCTATTGTTAGTGTTACTGTTGCTATTATAGTTGTTGGTTAAAGGGCGGCGTTAGGATGCTGGGCAAAATACTTCACGAATTTTTATCCGTCTTTATGTTCTGAGTTCAAATTCCGCCGATGTTGACTTCGTCTTTCATCCTTTCGGGGCTCGATGAAATAAGTACCAGTCACGTACTGGGGTCGATGTAACTGATTAAGCCCGTCCCCATCACAAATTTCAGGCCTTGTGCCTTTAGTACAAAGGATTGTGGTTGTGGTTGCGTGAGTGCCACCGCTGCTGTTGTCATTGGTTTCGTTATTCCTGTTGTTGTTGGTTTGGTGATTGCTGTTGTTGTTGTCGGTGTTATTATTGTTACTCATTTCAATGTTGTTGTTGGTAGAGGTCTTTATACTATTATAGTTTCTTCTGTTGATGCTGTTGTTGTTGTTGTTGTTCTTGTTATGTCTATTCAAGAAGACACTCGCAGTGTAATACAATGCAACTTAAAAATAGTAATTATTGTTTACATAAAGTTTGGAAATGTAATTAGACGAAACAAGGTAAGTGCTGAAATAAAATTAACGGAACAAAGACGCGAACCATCTCCAATTACTTGATTCTGTTCGTTATCCAATAAAGTCAATCACTATTGTGAGAGATAAGTTTGCTTGGAGAGCTTCTAATCCGGACGAAAGATACACGGCCATATTGGATCAATAGAATCACTTACATGTTCTATTGTGCAAGTGACCAGCGGTGAGGGAAGGAAGCGTGATGTATCGTTGATTAACTGGACGTGTTGTTGGCATATCTATCTATCTATCTATCTATCTATCTATCTATCTATCTATCTATCTATCTATCTATCTATCTATCTGCCTGTCTGTCTGTCTGTCTGTCTGTCTGTCTGTCTGCCAGTATGTCTGTCTGTCTCTATCTCTATATCTCAATCTATCTGTCTGTCTATTCATTCCTTTAATCCATCCATGTATGTATGTATGTATGTACATACATACGTACGAACGACGTACGGACGTACGTATATAGGTGTATATGTACGTATGTATAAGTCAATCAGTCCATCAATCAATCAATCAATCTATCTATTTCTTCATAGATACATATACGAATACTCCTGCGCGTACATGCACACTCACACAAACACACACACACACACACACACACAAACACGCAGACGCGC
>NC_069003.1:25951927-25952321 GCF_001194135.2 Octopus bimaculoides
TATATATATATATATATATATATATATATATATTCACATATATATGTATATGTATATGTACATGTATACATACATATATATTTGTACACACTTGTAAATGTATGCATGTGCGTGTGTATGTGTGTATGTATTGTCACTGAATTTTCTTTCCTTTTTGCCCCTTTATTTTTTTGTTTACTTTTTTATTTTTTATTTTTGGGTCTTTCTCCCCTTTTTCTCTATCACATGACGTTGTAAATGGACAATGTGGTGCGCTTATTTTAATCGCCTACCAAAGTATACTGTGCGTTTCCCTGCCTTAGGTGTCAGGAACACACTCGGCAAGAATTGAAAGCGGAAGTGAAAGAAGATGATAATGAAAATAATAATAATAATAATAATAATAATAATAATA
>NC_069003.1:25953127-25956030 GCF_001194135.2 Octopus bimaculoides
AATAATAATAATAATAATAATAATAATAATAATAATAATAATAATAATAATAATAATAATAATAATAATAATAATAGTAAATATAAGAAGAGACATTCTTAGAAATAAGCAACTGTAGAGTGGGTTAAATGAAATCAAAAAAGAAGGTGAAAAATGATTTGAGAACATCAACACCAGGAAGGGGTGAAAATGAATATGAGATGGAAGAGAAACCACAAAATTCAGTGGTCAAGTTGGCACCAGAAGAAATTTCACAAAAAGAACTAAAATTATCAGAAATACAACAGAGCAGGTTCAAGCTGAAAGAAATACTAACAATATGGATGAGGATATATTTAATCATGACCATAAAGACTGGATAGAAAGAAAAAACAACAAAAGAAATCAATCTGATAGTGTCAAACTTCTGATTATCTTCTCTTACTTGGAAAAGTATTAAAAAACCCCACCAAAAAGCAAAACACAGGAAGACATTAGCATGAGTGAAAGAGAGTCATTGCAAAAACTGACAAACAACAACTAGAACAAAACGCACATGAGATTTGGAAATCAGGGTGTTAAAACAACAATTGAAGGGATGACGTCTGATATATGAGAATTGAAGTTATATATGCAGTGGTAACGGCAATAGAACGGAAACGTGTCAAGGAAAAGCCAAAAAAGGACACAACACTCACAAACCCTTCCATGGAAGATAAAAATCGGGAAGAAATTGAAATGATGAGGGGAGAAATATCGATCTTGGATGAAATATATGTTGGGAAATCTGTCAAGTCAAGAAAAGGACAGAAGGGAATTAAGAAATACAAAGTAACTTCAAAACATGATACTCCATGAATCAAAGAGACCCCGAAACACAAAGTACAGTTGAAAATTCAGAGAATCAGAAGATTCGAAACACGAAACGGGTTTTACAGGCCAAATAATATGTTTATATCAGTTGCAAAAAAGGTTTCGCAGGGAAATTGGGACACAAACAATTCAGGTAAAGTAACCGCCTTAAATTCATGAGATTGAAGAATTTTGGAAAGCAGTATGGAATGCAGAAAAATACCATAATGAGATTGCAAAATGGATGAAGAACGCGGGAAAAATATTTAGTAATTTAGAAAGACAGACTTGACAAGAGATAACTATGGAAGAACTTGAGTTATCACTAACGAAAACCAGCAAATTGAAATCCCCTGGCATTGATAAAGTGCCAAACTTCTGATTACCTTCTCTTACAGCTACCCATAATATGCTACTAAAATGTTTTACGAAATTATGCACAACCCTGAGAAAACTCCTTGTTGGTTTGGACAAGGTATAACGTAGTTCTTGCCCAGAAACAAATATTTCACCCCCACCAAAGAAAACAAAAAAAGCAAAAAAAAAACTATTGTCTCATCATCTGCTTTTCCACATCATACAAATTTCTCAACACAATTTTGTCTCACCTACAAATTTATGAACAAAAATCATCCTTTCCCTGTTGAGCAGAAAGGTTACCGCCATGGGTCTTACAACTGCGAGAACCAACTTCTAAGAAGACCAACTCCTTAAAAACTGTCATAACAAGCAGCACAGAAGTTCGAGTACTGCTTGGATTTAATTAAAAAAACAAAAACATTTGACAGTGTTCTCCACTCATGGATTTTGAAAACTTTGGATGTCCTGAAAATGTTTCCAGTAATATCAAACTTCCTGAAATATAACATGTCTGTATAGAATACAAAGCTAACATTATCATACACTGAATTCCAAAAGTACAGTGAATGAATAAGCATTAACTGTGATATTTTTCAGGGTAATTGTTTTCTCCATTTATGTTCTGCCTTGCAGTCATATCTCAGGCTCCAGAGCTCAACAAAACATGATACGACTACAAAATATATGGCAAAACCATGAAATCCGTTTTATATGGATGATTTGAAGCTGTTGAGGTAGATAAAATAAAAGTACTCCATCTGGTATGAGATAAATATTATTCATTTAAAGGGCACAGTACATGTATTAAGCTCTTCTAATAGTTTCATATGCCGAGAAAACTCACTCATATTCTTCAGGCGCAAACCACAAAAAAAAAAAAAAAAATCAAGACGGATACTTTTTGACTACACCTCGTATTCACTGGTTTCGCTGGTTTTCCGAGGTTAGATGTGACTATTTTTTAGTCAATGAAGAGCGGTAGAATAACAAAGAGTGACTTACAAAGCACGACAGCAGCTTAAAAGTCGGAAAGGCCGGAATACTGTACTCCTGAGATATCGGGTTAAAGAACATTTCAAAATGCTTCCTAAAAGAGTGGTGGTATTTGTTGATAAATAGAAATCACATTTCGCAGCTAATTGATGCAATGTTTAACTATAGGGATGGCATGAGAAATCTTGCAACATCACGAAATAAACCACAAACTAAAACATGCGTATTATTTGAATTGTGAGACAAGAGTATAGGAGAGCGGAGACACAGCAAGTGACATTATGCCTGTTATTATAAGATAGTTTTGAGTGATAGAGAGGAAGGAGGAGGGTAGGATTTAAAAGAGACAATAGCAGAAAGCATTCATATATCATCAATAGAAAAAATTTATTGATATCTTATGATTAATATATTAAGTAATGAATTAGTGCCTAGCAACCTTTGACACTACACGCCATTTCTTCGTAATGAAAGCGGAAATATCGTGAACTTAGTATATCTTCGTCTTCGACCGGTTCATATTAAATGGATTTTACTCAAAGATGCAAACATCTCAGGAAGCAGTAATTAATACATGAATATTTAATACACACACAGACACGCACGCACACGCACACACACACACAGACACACAGACACGCAGACACACACACACACACACAGACACACACACACGGACACACAGACACAGACACACAGGCACACAGACACACACACAC
>NC_069003.1:25956797-25958946 GCF_001194135.2 Octopus bimaculoides
TATATGAAGTTAAACGGAGGTGTTATTCTAGTCTTTATACTACCGACATATATTTCGAAGAAAACATTGGTATTATTCCAGAAGGTATAAAATAATGTAAAACAATGTAATCTTCTCATCAGGGGAAACAGAGAAACAAAACGCATCAATAAGACATTTTAACCGAATGGGATTACTACATATATGATGAAGGGAACGATGGTCTATATTTAGACATCAATAAACGCAACAATACTGGGCTTAGTAAATTAATTTGGTATCTAAAGGAACATAATAAACAATTTGATTTGGAATGGAATATTCTATCTAGGTCTTTTCCTTATGATAAAGCTAAATCTTTTTGTTCGTTCTGTAATCCTGTTCTCAGAGAATCCTGTTGTGAACACTTTCAAAGAACGCGTTTATCGTTGCAAACATTGGCAAAAACATACCTTTAGTTCCTATAAGTAATTTCTACTAGTTGAATTCTGTAGAATTCGACCTTTATCTGTCTTCGTACATTTCATTTCCACTAAATTTATCTATTTCCACGCCTTTAATCTTTATTCCTATTCACCTATCGCACAATATTTCTCCACTCTTAGTTTTCTCCTAATTTCTTTCTTCCTCCCCTTCTCTTTCTATAAATTGCCTTTGGCGTTATATCTATATGCAGCAATCACATTCGGTTAAAATGTCTTATTGTTGCTTTTTGTTTCTCTTTCTTTCCCTGATGAGAAAATTCTATTGCTTTACATCATTTTATTCCTTCTGGAATAATATCAATGTTTTCTTCGAAACATATGTCGGAAGTATAAAGATTTGAATAACACCTGTGTTTAACTCCATTTATTTATTTATATATGTTATATAAAAGCATTTCACTAAATCCTGGAATTTCTACCTTTAAAAGTAGGCTACTCTGGTAACTATTTATTTATTTTTTCCGTGTTATTTGTACACATTGAAAAATACACATACATTTATATATATACATAAATACATACATATATATATATATATGTGTTTGTGTGTGCGTGTGTGTGTGCGTGTGTGTGTGTGTGCGTGTGTGTGTGTATGTGTCTGTGTCTGTGTCTGTGTTTGTCCCCCTACTATCGCTTAACAACCGATGTTGGTGTGTTTACATTACCGTAACTTAGTGATTCTGCAAACGCTACTGGTAGAATAAGTACTAGGCTCACAAAAAAGTAAATCCTAGAGTAGATTTCTGAGACTAAAACCCTTTAAGCCGATACTCCAGCATGGCCGCAGTCAAATGACTGAAACATGGCAAAGAATAAAAGAATACGTATATATGTAATGTTATATATGTATATGTATATGTATATATGTGTGTCTGTGTGTGTGTGACAGTCATTAGGACGTTGGATAGAATACCTTGCAGTATTTGTCCCAGCACTTTACGCTCTCTGTTCAAATTCAACCGCGGTCAACTTAGAAGTCGCTTCTAAATCATTAAGATTTATTTTTTAAAGTAAATATAAAAAAACCAGCCGTAATTAGGAACATAAATCATAAATCATTTCCATACCTACAACATAAATCATAAATCCTTTCCATACCTACGACATAAGTCATAAATAACTTCTCTATCTACAACATAAATTATAAATCGTTTCTTTACCTACAACATGAATCATTTCCATACGTACAGCATAAATCAAAATTCATTTCTATACCTGGAAATCCTTATTTTGCTTGCAGAAACCATTAAGAAATTAAATGATAAATATAAGGAAATCATTAGATAGAAGTGAGAATAACTCATTAACCACTTAGAAAGATGCTTCTAACCCGTTTAAACACTTCAGAAATAAACGAGCTGCACGTAATATTTAATCCCAAACTTAATTATCTCTTTCAGTCTTACCTTTATCAAACTCACCTCCATTTCATCATACAGAAATACTTCAATATACAGGGTGTCCACAAAGTCTGGGTACATGGAGCAAATAAAATCATAACATAAACAATTAAATATAAGAAATAATAATTTCTTACAGTATTAGTTAATCCCCATGTCGGTACATGGAGTAAATAAAATCATAACATAAACAATTAAATATAAGAAATAATAATTTCTTACAGTATTAGTTAATCCCCATGTGGGTACATGGAGTAAATAAAATCATAACATAAACAATTAGAT
>NC_069003.1:25958956-25960372 GCF_001194135.2 Octopus bimaculoides
CCCATGTGGGTACATGGAGTAAATAAAATCATAACATAAACAATTAGATATAAGAAATAATAATTTCTTAAAGTATTAGTAAATCTCCATGTGGGTACATGGAGTAAATAAAATCATAACATAAACAATTAGATATAAGAAATAATAATTTCTTAAAGTATTAGTTAATCCCCATGTGGGTACATGGAGTAAATAAAATCATAACATAAACAATTAAATATAAGAAATAATATAAGAAATAATAATTTCTTAAAGTATTAGTTAATCCCCATGAAAGATGCTTCATGGAGTAAATAAAATCATAACATAAACAATTGAATATAAGAAATAATAATTTCTTAAAGTATGTGTTAATCCCCATGTACCCAGAGTTTGTGGATACCCTGTATATTTCAACGTTTCATCAAACAGAAGATCTACAGTTTTATATACCCCATCATCAGCTAGTTTTAAACCTAAATTAGCATATCATATATGGTGTAGGAAAAAAATCGTATGCATGCAGTTTTTAAAAGTTTCTTTTCCGCCATTTTAAAAAGGAAGTAAATTTCCATCTTGAGTGATATAGACTCCAAAGGGCCGGTTTCCTGGTTTCCATGGCGTATATATTCCCTACCTGGACAGAACGGCGGTCCGTCGCAGGATTACTAATTTTTGTTAGCTGAATGGACTGAAGAAACGTGAAATGATGTGTTTTGCTTCAGAGCAAAACGCGTCGACCGGTCCAGAAATCGATACCACAATTTTATGATCATGGGTCCGATATCTTAACCATTAAGCGACGCACCTCCACTTCTGTCGCTAAGCTTACCAAAAATATTCATCGGTAGATCTAACATTCCACAATACATTTGTACCAGAATTTAAATATAATGTATCTTGCAAAACCTTTCGAATAATATTCAACCCATCGTTAACCAGGGCTGCAATCCATTACTCTATATAATTTCTAACACCAGCTATAAATCTATTTTTCTACGGTATTTAATGCAATTCCGGAACCTAAAACAATTTAGGAATGAATCTATTCGTCTCCTCCACTTTTAACTTCCCTGCTACAAGTATCGATTAAGCTATTAAAACTATCGAGCAAAGTTCTAGATATCATAATATCACTAAAGATATCTTTTATCTTTTACTTGTTTTAGTCATTTGATTGCAGCCATGTTGGGACACCGCCTTGAAGGATTTTAGCTTGAATAAATCGACCCTAGGACTTATATATTTTTTTGAAGCCAAGTAGTTATTCTATCGGTCACTTTTTGCCGAGCCGCCAAGTTACGAGAAGGTAAACACACCAACAGTGGTTGCTAAGCGAGCGGTGTTGGGGGAGAAACACAGATAGAGAGACACATACGAATACACACACACACACACACACACACACACACACACACACACACACACACACACACA
>NC_069003.1:25960779-25962146 GCF_001194135.2 Octopus bimaculoides
GAAGAAAGAAAGACAAACCTATTTTTAATTATGATAGATTTGTTTTTGTTTTTTACTCTCTGTTCATGTTTGTATGTATTCCGGTCTTGACTTTTATTTCAGAATAAGTATGTCCAGGACTACATTATCTCAGTTTTTTTTCCTACTTAAAGAGCGCAAGATATGACACCATGGACATTTTGTTTAGAGAGTAGATAAAAATCGCTCTTCCATATTTTTTTTTATGTTTAGAGTCCAAATTTTCTTAGGTTTACGAGTATAAAACTCCCGTCCTGTCAATCAGTATTAAAATTGAAAATAAAACCTCTAACTAGAAGTTACACAGAGAGTTTGAAGCGAAAAAAGTTTGAAGAAATTTTCTTTCATTAAAAACACCGATTGAATCTGATATAGAGAGACTAAATTTTGAATGTTTCTTTGGTGAGTGGAGCAACAAATAAATCTTTGCCTTTTTCAACGAATTTCAGGCAATTTCTCTGATGACAGCAGGATTCATTGCACTGAATTTTAAATCAAATAATAATGCACTTCTAAAAAGTAGCAGGAAATTAAGTATGACTGAATATAAGGTCGCCATTTTATAGATTTTATCAGAAGTTTTAACAACCATCACTGTGGAATTAATTCTGTCTGCTTTCTTTGACAAATCTTCATGGCATGTTACTCTAACCTCAACAGAATTTACTACTACTACTACTACTACTAGTACTACATAATAATAATAATAATAATGATTTCAAATTTTTGCCACAAAGGTAGCTTGGTGGAGGGGATCATGTCGATTACAGCGACCCCCAGTTCGCATCTGGTACTTATTTAATCGACCCCGAAAGGTTGAATATCAAAGTCGACCTCGGCGGAATTTGAACTCAGAAAGTAACGGTAGACAAAATACCGCTAAACATTTCGCCTGGCGTGCTTACGATTCTGCCAGCTCACCTTAATAACAATACTGATAATAATAATAATAATAATAATAATAATAATAATAATAATAATAATAATAATAATAATAATAATAATAATAATAATAATAATTCTTTCTACTATAGGCACAAGGCCTGAAATTTTGTCAATTAGATCGATCCCAATACGCAACTGGTACTTAATGTATCGACCCCAAAAGGCTGAAAGGTAAAGTCGACTTCGGCGGAATGTAAACTCAGAATGTAGCGACAGGCGAAATACTGCTAAGCATTTCGTCCAGCGTGCTCACGTTTCTGCCAGCTCACCGCGTTAATAATAATAATAATAATAATAATAATAATAATAATAATAATAATAATAATAATAATAATAATAATAATAAATAATAATAATAATAATAATAATAATAATAATAATAATAATAATAATAATAATAATAA
>NC_069003.1:25962490-25963800 GCF_001194135.2 Octopus bimaculoides
TTTTGAGCGGGATGGGCTACTCGACCTGAAGAAAATTCTAACTGGGCCCCACCTGCGAGGTCATGCGCTGTTTATCTTGATATGAGATCACCATGTGGCGCACATATGGTTGTGATGCATGTGCCTGGTGTACCCTTATCAGACAGGTAGTCATGATGGGTATATTGGGCTTTGTATATTTTACTCCAGTGTCACTTTGATGGCATGCACTGCTCTCTCACTCAATAATAATAATGATAATAATAATAATTTAATAATAATAATAATAATAATAATAATAATAATAATAATAATAATAATAATAATAATAACTAAATAAATAAAATAAAATAAAAAGGAAATTAAACATCATCTCATGCAACTTCAGGTTTAAAATATCATTAAATCATATTTTTGGAATCCATTTGATATTCAAAGATGTGACGATTGAACTTTTATTTTTTTTTACGGTTACACCGTGTATTATTGATGGCTGTTCATTAAAATCATGAAATATTTTCTTTTAAAAATAATTCTTTTAAAAATGAATAATGAAACAATATTTTTACAACTAATTAATGTTACTAATGTAATTGATGTAATTAGTAGCTCCTTGAAGCTATGAATTAATTTCATTACAAGCTTTTAAAATACCTGCCGCCTAACTTTCCTCGGCCTCCAGCCACTCCCTCATCAGCGAGATACTCAACGGGATGACCTATCCAGATGTGACTCAGGAACTGAAATCAACCCTAGCCAATTGGATCGCAAAGCTTTGCCATCCCCCAGAGTACTGATATCCAGCGTTGATGGGATGACATCAGATGCAAGTCTACCTTCGGGCGGCATCGCTTTGCCTGCCTCCGTTCTATTTCACATCCAAACAGCAGTGCATGACTCAATTTGGTGTCCTCCTCATTTACCGGTCCCGATGATGATACGAATTGGAGTAGCCCAACGCTTTGGTCTCCGAGTGTGTGAGCGGTGCAAATGGCGTTGTGGAGCAGTAGTTGATGAATTCGGCTTGCATCCTGTTACTTGCAGTCTTAGCGCGGACCGATTCTTTTACATTTCAGACAGATTCAGCGCTAAGTTGCTGAAGCAGGAATACCATAGCAAATATTTTGCTCATTTGCACAGATTTGTTTGTCAGTTGCTCGACCTTAATCACTTGAGCATGTCCCTTAGTGGCTAACAATACGTGCATCTCTGATGGTGAGCAGGAATAGTGAGGGAGCATCATAGCCATATGTTGAGAGGGATTCTTTGGGATTTGAATAAATGTTACAAAATCAAAATTTGAAGTAAATGTCAGCCATTTTTCATACTTT
>NC_069003.1:25964899-25967169 GCF_001194135.2 Octopus bimaculoides
CACACACACACACACACACACACACACACACACACGACGGGCTTATTTCAGTTTCCGTCTACCAAATCCACTCACAAGGCTCTGGTAGGCCCTATAGAAGACACTACCCAAAGTGCCACGCAGTGGAACTGAATCCGAAACCTTGTGATTGAAAAGCAAGCTTACCATACATCCACGCCTGCGATAGAGTAAAGTACTAGTTACGTACTGGAGTCAATGTAATCGGCTTGTCCTCTCACTTCAAAATAACTCGTCTTGTGCCTAAATCAGAAACCATTACCTGTAAGAGCCATTATAGCAGGTCTTGACGAATAGCAATAAACATATTTTCAACATATTCACCTATTTCTTCAATATATCAATTGTGGTATTGTTTTGTCGGAAATGGTCTTACAACACCAGTCGGATCTTGTCTTCAATAGACTGTATTATCAAAGTTTCACCGACGTTATGACTCTTCGATCAGCTGCGGTTAATCCATCTTCATTGTTTGCATTTTGTTTTATTTAAATGATATAAATATCGTAGAACAATTTAGGAAACTTTTCATACAATTCTTCAAAATATCCGAAAGGTTGATATTAAATTTATGAATGTTCAGTATCAAAATGTTCTCACAATAGCCTTGATTTTATTGCTTTGTAAGAGAATGCCTTGTGGTACACTAAACACATTCGAAGTTGTTGGTAAAAGATTTAAGAGATTCCACTTTCAAATATTTTAGTAAATAACCACAAGCATATTTCTTTTTATGAGTCATACTGAAGATAAATTCTAACACAGTCTCAAAACTCTCACTATACAATGACAGGAGGAAATTAGAAATCCATCTCTAATAGTTAACCACATATTCTTAATTCATACTTCACACCGCCTCACAATAGCAATTATCTTACTAACGTAATCTGAAGCAACTCAGGTACACTGAAGTTATCAGCCGTTCTTACTAAAGGAATAGAATATAAAATACGAGACAGATAGGAAAACATTGGTTTTGGTGAGCATCTGTTTCCTCTGACTACGTATGTATTCTTATTGTATATCTTATTTCTTTATTGCCCACAAGGGGCTAAACATAGAGGGGACAAACAAGGACAGACAAAGGGATTAAGTCGATTACATCGACCCCAGTGCGTAACTGGTACTTAGTTTATCGACTCCGAAAGGATGAAAGGCTAAGTCGACCTCGGCGGAATTTGAACTCAGAACGTAAAGACCTACGAAATACTGCTAGGCATTTCGCCCGGCGTGCTAACGTTTCTGCCAGCTCGCCGCCTTTTTATATCTATCTATCTTATTGTATATCTATCTGTTGGTCTGTCTGTCCGTCCATCTATCTAACTGTCTATATATGATATATATATATATATCTCTCTCTCTCTCTCTCTATATATATATACATACATATATATATAAACAATTCTAAAACACACTTATATATACATGCGTGAATGTATACACCTAGGTTCATGTATTTAGTTGTTAGGGTAGGAAAGGTAAAAAGAAAAGAAAAAGGGAGAAGAAAGTGAAGAAATAACGACAAAAAGAATTCGTTATTAGAATTAGATATATCAGTCCGTCACACTCAGACACACGCATGTACATATACATATACACGCACACATACAGGTGTTGGAAAAAATAATGGAAACACCTTAAAATTTCAAACAAATTTATTTTAATATGGGGTTGGACCGCCTTTGGCAGTAATTACAGCTTCAATTCTACGAGGTATGGACTTGCACAAAGTTTGAATACTTCAGCTAAAACAGTCTCCAGTTCTTGTAGCGATGAAGGTGGAGGATATCAACTCCTTACTTGTTTTTCTAATAAATGTTCAGTAATATTGAGATCTGGGGAATGTGGTGGCCTGATAAGATGTTCGACTTCACTAGAATGTTCCTCGTGCCATTCAGTAACAACTTTAGCTGTGTGAATTGGTGCATTGTCATCCTGAAAGATTGTGTTGCCCCCCAGAAACAGTTCTGCAACCATAGAATGAATTTGATCAGATAAAATGCTTAAATAGTCTTGACTATTAATTCTGCCATGAAGGGAAACCATTGGGCCGGCGGATTTCCAAGATATAGCTCCCACCCACACCGATCATCTCAGAGCCTCCTTCATGTTTAACAGTTGAAAGAAGGCAGTCTGGGTCAAATGCTTCTTTTGGCTGTCTCCACACGTATACTCGGCTGGTGGTCGGAAATAAGGTAAAGAATGATCGTCCGAGAAAATAACATTCTTCCACTGCTCTAGTGACCAATTCT
>NC_069003.1:25967628-25968651 GCF_001194135.2 Octopus bimaculoides
AAGTCTGATAGATCTGTCAATTTAATGAATTTTAATTACCTTTTTCTGATATCTGAAAAGAAACAGCAATTTTAGCAAAACATATTAAGCAACACTAATAATAAATAAAAAGAAAACATAAAAAATAAACAAGTTTTTGACAGTTTTATAAATATTTCAAAATTATGATGCTATGATGCTAGGTGTTTCCATTATTTTGTCCAACTCCTGTATATACAGAGACACTCACGCAATCCTCAAATAGTAGATTTCATTGACCTCAGTGTTGTATCAACTTACATAATGTTCTATCTGCCGATACGTTCATCACGTTGCTTCTTCTAGATTTTCTCTCTTCATGTCCCGTTCTCTACATCCACTTCTCTCTAATCAAGGGAAATCGCAATGGAACGTTGAAACGAGTAACGGAAAAGGACAAAATAAATGAGCTTCGCAAATTTCCTTTTAATAGTTTACATTAGGGTGGGGGATTGGCAGAATCGATAGGGCAGCAGAGAGAATGTTAAATAGTATTTATTACACCTCTTCACATTCGGAGTTCAAATTCCGTCGAATTCAACTTAATCTTTCATCCTTCAGGGCTTAATAAAATAAAGCCCCATTGAAGTACTAGAGTCAATTTAACTGATTGCCTACCTATAATAGAATATAATTAACAATTCTAGTAAATCAGAGACCGATTCCTTGTCCAAATGTGAACCCTCAATAATAAATTAAGTGATAAACAGTTTGGAATACACCAGTCTATAGATTCACTTTAATTTTTGTGGCTAATAAAAACACCGTCTTTGAACAGAGATATAGATGGTAGTCAGTTCTGATGAGATTCCCATAGGAATCGAAACTAGTAAGATTGATGCCACTTTTTCTGTTCACGAATTTGATTGAACAAAAGAACAGAACGCTGTTGGTTACAGATCTGTTCTCTATTTATCTCATCTTAATTTACACACGTAATGTCGTCTGAATACACACACACACGTTTATATGTGTATATATATATATATATATATATATATATAT
>NC_069003.1:25969452-25970495 GCF_001194135.2 Octopus bimaculoides
CAAACACTTACACACAGAGATACATTTATGATTTTACATAGGGTATATCTTATGTTTTATGCATATACATATATACTTTTGTCATATATATGTGCTTGAATGTATGCAGATATCCGCCCTCATATATATATATATATGCATATACACACGCGCGCGCTCACATTTAAAATGTTATCTTTAATGAAACATATCTAGCACGCACATGTACATAAATCACGTATGTGTATATATATCTACATATTTATGTTAACTACACAGATACACACACACAACCACACACACATACAAACACACATATGTATGTGTGTATATGTGTGTGTGTGTTTGTGCGTGTGTGTGTGTGAACTAGACATATTTGATTAAATATAGCTGACAGTTTTTATTTCGTTAAATTTTATTTTTGATTCAATGATCTTTTTTCTAAACAGATAAATAAACCAATTAATACATAAGTAAATATATAACAATAACCGTATTCCAACTCCATTAATTTTTATAATTATCTATTTTAACTTTTTTTTGTTTCTTTTTTTAAAATTTTCACAGACTTTAGAATTCGTTATTTGATATTTTGATCACCCACTCAACTAAATGTGTTTATGAAGATTGAATCGAAGTCAAACATAGTAGTAGTAGTAGTAGTAGTAGTAGTAGTAGTAGTAGTGGGAGCAGCAGCAGCATAAGTCTTAATAATTTTTTCCCCCATTAGAATGGAAACTCCATATTTTGTCGACTTGAGGTGTGAAAGAAGATATTGAATATTATTAACAACTTGAGAAATCAAAGGCAGCGATAATCGCGACGAGATTTGAGCTGTGCTCAAAATCCTCATTGTATTATATTTGGCGGGGGTGATGACCACAGTCCAATGATAAATAACCGACAAAGTTGCACCCTTTAAAGGCCTGTGTCTACTGTTTTCCATGTAAAAAAAAAAAAAGAAATCATTGATTTACAGAGGCGAGATCTTTTTGTTGTTGGCACTCCGTCGCTTACGACGTCGAGGGTTCCAGTTGATCCGATCAACGGAACAGCCTGCTCGT
>NC_069003.1:25970550-25972562 GCF_001194135.2 Octopus bimaculoides
CAAGGCTGGCCCTTTGAATTACAGGCACAACAGAAACAGGAAGTAAGAGTGAGAGAAAGTTGTGGTGAAAGAGTACAGCAGGATTCGCCACCATCCCCTGCCGGAGCCTCGTGAAGCTTTTAGGTGTTTTCGCTCAATAAACACTCACAACGCCCGGTCTGGGAATCGAAACCGCGATCCTATGACCGCTAGTCCGCTGCCCTAACCACTGGGCCATTGCGCCTCCGCAGAGGCGTGATCTAAACAGCTATAATATCAACTTCTCGATGTTCTTGGCCCGTGGACCTTATCCCTGCTCACCACTATCGGGGCGGAAATGGTTGTCCGCAAGTGCGATCCCCTTGACCCAGATTAGCTGTTCCAGCACATCCCCCTCGCTCTCCTCCGGGGCAACACCTTTTCCATTTTGTCTCTTGAGGCCATAATACATGTTTCTATATCGGGAGTGGATTTGGTGGACGGAAGCTGAAAGAAGTCCTTCCTGTATTTAGTTATGTATCTTTATAACCTAAATCCGGGAGTCATATAGATGTTTTGTGCTGTTTTCCTACTCCCAGAGAATTTCACTACCACACAAAACTTTAAAAGATTTCCCATATGTATTTTTACCAAAAACAAGTATCCAAAAACAAGTATCCATACAACAAGTACAGCGTTAAACGGATGCGAGACAAATATATCCCAGCGACTGGACGTTACTACTCTGTCGTAAACAGTTCTCACGTACAGGAGATATTCTTTTTCTACTCTAGGTACGTGACTTTTAGTCTACTCTGTACATTAGAAGTTAGTCGACGGAAATTGTGCGAGTCGTGTAGGAAGCACTTGTTGAAACACCCACTCATCGGGAACGAACCCAAATTTGTGACAAGAATGTTCGTAACCATCCATCCATCCATCCATCCATCCATCCATCCAACCATATGTCTGTGACACAGACAGTCAAAATCTTTGTATATTTTCCGTTTGATCAATATCTTAAATACTCCGGCTTTCAACAGCACTTCCACGAATGAAGTTATATATATATATGTATATATATATATATACATAAAAATATATATATATAAATGTGTATTTATGCCTACATTTATAATACCTTAACCAGAAAATATACTTGTGAACTATTATGATAGACTGGGTGATAGGGGTGGCACTTGAAGACAAGACAAATGCATTCGATATTGCAAACGATCTTTTATTTTAGAGATAAGAAACAGTGTCACACATGACGTATCTCTTAAAATGTTCGCGGCAACTCACCTCTGAGTGTTTCAGCATTCTTCTAGCTGATACTAAGGAGGAAATGAGAAAATCAGTTCAAGCCCGCACACACACATATATAAGCTTGTACATACATGCATACATAAATACATACATATATACATATGTCATACATCCATATAGGCACACATGCATGCATAAATACACACAAAATCACACGTACACCCAAGCGCACACATGAACACACACACGCCCACACACACAGATACACATGCACATACACACACAAACTATCAAATATTGTCTTCAGAAATACAATTCTCAAGGTGTGTTTTGTATAAACAGATTCTGTTACAGAAGGAATGTGGTGATCAGATTTAATAACAGTTGATAAGGAGGCAAATACAAGCCAGTTAATCGATTTTGCTATTTCCTCTTAGATAACTGTTGGTCTTGAAGATATACAGAGAAAGGGGGAGAGAGGGGGGAAAAGTGGGAGAAAAAATGGGGGAAGGAGGTGAGAGAGGGGTGTATGTAGATAGTCAGATAGATACAGATAGACATGTAGAAAAATAGATTGATAGATAAATAGACAGATAACCATATAGGCGTAGTCGTGACGCAGTGGTAAGAAGCTTGTTTTCCAAACACATGGTTCCGGATTCAGTCCAACTGCGTGCCACTTTGGGCAAGTGTTTTCTAGCCTCGGGTTAACCGAAGCCTTATAAGTGGATTTGCTAGACGGAGACCGAAAGAAGCCCGTCGCACACACACACACACACACACAC
>NC_069003.1:25973769-25975043 GCF_001194135.2 Octopus bimaculoides
ATATATATATATATATATATAGATAGATAGATAGATAGATGTGTGTCTTTGTGTCCGTGTTTGTTCCACACCACCGCTTGGCAACTCGTATTGAAATGTTTACGTTCCTGTAATTTAGCTGTTCGCCTATAGAGACCGATAGAATAAGCACCAGGTTTTTTAAAAGAAAATCTACTGGTGTCAGTTCGTTTCACCAAAATTCTTCAAGGTAGTGTCCCAGCATGGCCGCAGTTTAAGGACAGAAGCAAAAAAAAGATAAAATAATCAGACAGACGGACAGACCGATAGGTAGATAGATAAATAGACAGACACGGATAAGAAAGTTGGATGGAAAGAGAGAAATGCATACAACGGTAATGCATAGAAACATGCCTAGTGCTGTTACAACAGCTGCCATCTTGTTTACATTAATTGAACGTAAAAAATATGACGGTCAGTTTGAGCTGTTCCTTTCATAACTACGTGGTTCCGGTTTCGATCCTGCTGCGCGCGTTTTGAGGACAAATAGTTTTACTATAATATCAAAATGTGAACCAAAAGAAATATATATGGCTTCATATTATAAATCTAGATCATCCACTTCTGTAGAAATAAGAATGAAAATAAAACTATATAAAGATGTTATAATTGCAGTTCCATTATCCAAGGAAAGTAGTGAAGTGATAGAAATGCGTCTTGTCCGTGGTATATAAATTCCAATAGGAGTTCCTATTTTGTTATTACAAATTGGAATGTGTAGAGACGTACATTCCATGTGCTGTTCATTCAAAGAAGTCTTGTGGTTTGAATGAAAATTTAAGAATGTAGTGGTTGTATTAAGTGGATAGAGTGGTAGTATTAAGTGGATAGTATTAAGTGGGGGAGAAGAGATCTGTATGTTGGATAATGGAACTGTAACTATAACATCTTTATATATTTTTATTTCTACATTCGTCCTCCTATTGCCCTCTATACTCCTTATTTCTTTCCTTTTCCAAAATAACTACTTATATTGAACTCTAATATTTCTCTCTATTTAAACATCTCGCATCGTCTCTGATGAAGGGATATCCCTTATATCCCAGAAACAGCTGTAAGACTAACTTTCTCTTTATAAATGTCCTGAAAATTTCACACTGCCTCGGCTTTGGTGTCTCGTTTTATTTAACATAAACATGTTCATACAAGACCCCGCATTAGACTCTTCACTCGTACCATTATCGAACCGATAATGGTACGAGTATATATATATATACACACATATATCAATATGCGCAATACATATGCTAGCTGAA
>NC_069003.1:25976761-25981486 GCF_001194135.2 Octopus bimaculoides
AGTGGATTTGGTAGACGGAAACTGAAAGAAGCCCGTCGTATATATGTATGTGTGTTTGTGTGTCTGTGTTTGTCCTCCCACCATCGTTTGACAACCGATGCTGGTGTGTTTATGTCCCCGTAACTTAGCGGTTCGGCAAAAAGTGACCGATACAATAAGTACTAGGCTTACAAAGAATAAGTCCTGGGGTCGATTTTCTCGACTAAAGGCGGTTCTCCAGCATGGCCACAGTCAAATGACTGAAAGAAGTAAAAGAGTAAAGAGTATATATATATATACACACATATATCAATATGCGCAATACATATGCTAGCTGAAAACCGCCCGAAGAGCGGTTTTTCTGCTAGTTATAAATAATATTGATGACCTTCTATATCTATTTAACTAATATAAGTACTCCTGCTTACCCATGTAATTAATACCGATACTATACGCAACCATCTTCAGATCATTTTCTATCGCCAGGTTTGAGAAACTACATCCGAAATACATCTTGTCCCGCTGCTCATACGTAGCTAGTGACAGTTCACCTTTTGCACAACTCACCAGTTTGGTAAATGATTAATTGAACTATGACTCGATGATATCAGCATTTGAACCGGTTGGAATTATATTCACTGTTTGGTGGTAGTTCTCTTAGTCATTCCTTTTTATTTCATTAAGAGAATGTTAATTCTTCTGAGATCACCGAAGGATAGCATGAACGCTTCGTCGGATATGAGAAGAGAATTGTAAAGGATTTAATACTCTGGCGTGAATAGCGTCACACAAAGGAATTGTCGTGGAAGAAATTGATGTCTCCAGGAAATGATGATGGAATCCAAACTTGCTGTTCGTCTCCTTAACAAATTTGTTGCTATTTCTGTGGCTTCGAAGTGCTTCCTCTCTCCCTCAAGCAAACTGGTTTTTAATTACGATTTATCAGGGCTTGGTTACTTCATAAAGCCATGCCGATATTGACCTCAGAAATAATACATTAAAATAAAAGTCATTATTTTATATTCACGTTCTTGGCTTTTGCCTCGGTTTATCTGGTTTCGAACAGTTCTTGGTGCTGAATGAAATCCTGTCAGCCAATTCTAGAATTAGTCAACCTAAATACCAAATACCTTAACTTGAGCAACTATAATAAAGTGGCTTCAATGTCTTTCAAGCAAATGATTTTTTGTTTTCTCAAAGACTCTCTCTGATTAAAGGAATCTCTCATCATTGTTTTGAAACTGCTGAAACGTTTGGGCTTTTTAGTGGAGAGGAAAATCAGCTTTAGAACATATGGTACACAAACATCGGAAATGTTAAAAACGAGTAAATGAAAAAGGCTTTAACAATACATATAACCAATGTAGAGTTCCTGATTCTTAAATTCCTTATCGGTTTCTTTGAAAGTTATGTAGACACCTCTGTCCATTGTCTACACTCTGTATCAGATACTGGTTTTCACATTCAGCTAGAATATTCTGATATAGAAGCATTCAGAATTTTAGGGTTCACTTTTTGGTATCGTTTTAATACAACACACACACACACATGTGTATGTATGTATATGCATATATGGTGTGTGTGTGTGTGTGTGTGTGTGTGTGTGTGTGTGTGTGTGTGAGTGTGTGTATGAAAACTGATTTTACTGAAAAGCCCATATGTCAAGTGATTATGGTAGTTAAACCTGAAGGTAATGTATTTTTTGTAAGGAAGGATAGATACATTTTGCTGCCATCTGTCTGGTTGCCATTTTTCACAGAGAAATTTTTGTTCATCTCCTACACCTTGAATATCTATAGGTATTTGCTCGAGTGTGCTTCTTGAATGTTTTACGGGATTTTTTCCTACATTCATTCTTCCACTTTGATACTGCATCAAGTTTTAGACTGCTATAGGCATCACGGATCATACGTTTTAAACGATTTTATGAAGTGCTTGTTCGGCATTTGAAACAGGATTTTTGTACAAATTACTTCGCCCATTTTGAACGGGTCACTCTATTTATATTCTTGTAGAAAATCATTAAAATAGGAGTGCCAAGTAATTATTATTTGTGGAAATTGATCGAACAACAATATGCCCTAACATTTCCAAAATGATTATTTTCTATGATAACGTACGAAAAATTTCTGTCAATTTTATCTGAAATCTGTTTACCCCAATATCTGGTCTGTGTGGCGAAATTAGGCCAAGAACAATTGCAGCTCATACTAGTAAATAAATCTGGCTTTCTAATTTTTCTCGCCATGAGCATGGCATCGTATTAACGTTCGTTCAGTTTACTTTAAAATAGTATAACTGAAGAAATCAAAATAACTATACGTCCGACATGAGTTCTTTTATTAACGGTAACAGTAGCGAGAAGATCGATAAGTCTTTGAAGTTTTTCAGCTATAAGATGTCGTTGTTGATATCTTACATAATATAAATTGACTCAACTCTAAGCGTCGACAGCTCTTTGCTGAAATAATTTTCTCACAGATAGAATTGGCTTATAAATTTTTTAACTGTTGCTTGAACAGTCGTCTTGTACTTCAACACACTAACACTGGTGTGTCTCTTGCTGTTAATCAGCTCAGGATTAATGTCTAATATTGGCTGACACCTTGGTTCTCCATAGATATAGAATTACGTGTAAGACATGAGATCAAATTTAGAGTTCATTGGTTCGAATAAATGAGAAGAGATTCTTTATTTCCAGTGTGAATATGTACGAAAAAGGGTTCACCATCACTATTCTTCCAAATTATTGGCCTTCTTCATTCACAGTTCGGAAATTATAACTTCTATCATTATTCCAATTTCTTCTCACAATCATATTGACAAGTAGCGTCAGATTATATTCGGTTTTGTTGAGTTCCTTCAGTTTCAACTTCTCCAAGCATTTTATATACAATGTGAACTAGTGGTTGGGATTCCTGGTGTCCACTCAGGCGGGCCGGGTTCGATTCCCGGTATGAGAACGCATTCATAGGCGCAGGTATGACTGTCTGGTTAGAAGTTTGCTTTCCATGTCTGTGTGTGTGTTTGATTCTATGTTTATCCGCCACCACTGCTAGACAACCGGCCCTGGTGTGTTTACATCCCCGTAATTTATACCGATAGAACAAGTACCAGGCTTTTAAAAAATAGGTACTGGAGTCGATTCATTCTACCGAAATATTCTCCAAGGCGGTGCCCCAGCATGGTCGCAGCATCACGTCTGAAACAAAATAAGTGATAACAATTGTTCTCCCGATGACCTAATCTAAAGTAGCCATAATTTTATGAAGGCATCCTTCATTATTCTGATAATATATAGGCGCAGACATGACTGTGTGTTAAGAAGCTGGTTTTCCAACAACATGGTTCCGAGTTCTGTTCCATATGACGGCATCTTTTATTATTTTGATTATACATAAGATATATTTCAATCTTCCACCGGCGATTTTACAATCAACGACTTAAAGTTGGATAACTTGTCGACATTCTCCTCAAATTGAATATTCATGGACCCACATGAACCACACAGTAAATTTTCGTCGGTAAAACTACTGCTGCTTCGTGGATCGGTTTAAATAACTGCATTGCTTCTATTTATAATTCGACTTCCACAGAAATCCTATTTTAAAGAAACTTATTGTTCTTGTTGATGTTATTGTTGTCGCTGCTGTTGTTTAGTTTTACTTTAATCCTCATCAAGCAAATCTGTGGTCATAGTTGTTTAAGAGCTGATCATTTGATCGCCTTTCGGTTTAATATTACCATTTCCTCCTTGACGTATTTTAGCAAAGATCATATTATTTTCAGTAGCAAACCGAAGGTGTTTCATGTGTGTGTGTGTGTGGGGGGGCATACGTGCGTGTGTGTGTGAGAGAGAGAGAGAGAGTGTGTATGTGCGTGTGAGCGCGTTTGTGTGTGTGTACGTGCACGCGTGCAGAAACGCATCCAGTGAACCACATATGTCCACAAATACATTACCATTTAAGCCATATTTCCCTGTATATAATATACCTCAACATAAAGTCAGTAAAATGGCAGAATCGTTAGCACGCTGGGAAAAGTGCTTAGCGGCATTCGGAGTTCAAAATCCGCCGAGGTCGACTTTGACCTTCGTCTATTCGGAGGTCGATAAAATATGTACCAGCTGAGCATTGCGGTCGATGTAATCGACTTACTCCCAGACACGAAATTGGCGGCCTTGTGTCAAAATTTTAAGCCAATATAACTAAAAATATACTCCATTTTCGTATATACACCCTATGAATCACTACCACAATCAATCATTCATCAATTGATCTATCTATATCTATGTATTTATATGCATATCTCTATACGTATACATATGTGTATGTGTGTGTATGTGTGTGCGTATGTGTGTGTGTGCGTATGTGTGTGTGCATATATATATATTTATAGATAGATAGATAGATAGATAGATAGCCAGACATATATATAAATAGATATAAAAAAGAACGATATTGCTTCTAAAAATAATGACGTCGATGGCCGCGAGCATGAAGCCGTATAGGCAAATTACCTGCTTCGCTAAAAATAGAAGTTAAGATACTTCAAAGCCATAGAAGAATCACTAAATTAATACAGGCATGATAGGAAAAAAATTTTAGTGAACAAAAAAAGCGTCTTACCCCCGCCAAGAATGTAGGAGAAATGCTGATTAATTTGATATCATGATTTCGAATTTAGATAGATAAATTTATTTATGTATACATAGGTACACATGTATGGTGCATATATATATATATA
>NC_069003.1:25982149-25983978 GCF_001194135.2 Octopus bimaculoides
TGAACCATGGAGAATTTGTACCGGATTTTTGCAGAGTTTTGCATTTTATAAAGCATTTTTTGAAATTGTCTGATAATACAGGCATAGACTTGCCCAAATACATCAATAAATTAGCATTGGTATTTGTTCATCGTTGTTTCAATCCTCTGAAATAGAATTGTCAAAGCGCGTTATTCGAACAAGTTTGCTATTCAACTTCAAAAAAAGGACGTAACGCAGCTGAAACTGCTCGTGATATCAACGAAACGTTTGGTGAGGAAATGACCAGTGAGTGGTCAGCTCGAACATGGTTTAAACGATTTTGCAGTGGAGACCTGGGCTTTGAAGATCGTGAGCGTAGTGGACGCCCATCTGTCTTCGCTGACGGTCAATTAAAGACTGTCATTGAGAAAGATCCCCGTAAAACCACTCGAGATCTAAAACTGCTTGCAACCATCTGCATGCGATCGGTAAATCAAAAAAGCTCGACAAATAGCCACCACATGATTTGAATGAAAATCAGAAAATGTGCAGATATGAAATTTGTTCGTTGCTTCTCCGTAAACAGACCGATCCATTTCTCGACCGTATTGTAACTTGCGATAAAAAGTGGATTCTGTACAATAATGAAAAAACGTTCTTCGTTGTGGGTGGACCAAAATGAAGCACCGAAAACCTTCCCTAAATCCGAGCTCTTCCAAAAGAAGGTTATGGTGATTGTTTGGTGGTGTACTGGGCTCATCCACTATAACATTTTAAAACCAGGAAAAACCATTACTGCAGAAACATATTGTCATGAAATTGCCAAAATGAATGAAAAACTGCTACTCCTCCGTCTAGACTGGTCAACAGAGGAGTGTCAATCATTCTTCATGACAATACTCGACCACACGTTTCACTAATGTCGCTCCAGAAGTTGAGGGAACTTGGCAACGAAGTTCTTCCCCACCCAACTTATTCCCCAGACCTTTCTCCTACTGACTACCGCTTTTTCAAGTACCTTGATGGTTTCCAGCGAGAGAAGGAATTCAAAAATCAAACCAATACTAAAAGTGCATTGAAAGAGTTTACCAGCTCCAGAACTCCAGATTTTTATGTTACCGGAATAAACAAACTTGTAACTCGTTGGCAAAAATGTGTTGATTGTAATCGTACTTACTTTGATGAATAAAATTTCCGCATTGTTGAAATATATTGTGTTGAAGTTCATGTTTCAAAACGTTGCTTACTTTTTACTCAGCCTCCATATATGCAATTTCCCCATCATCGATAATGGGGACATTACATAAAATGGCGTTTTTAATTTTTAACCCTGACCGGTGATGTACCCCTGAAACGGCCGTAGATAGAATACCCTCCTATTTTTCGGATCCTATTTTATTTATTGTTCTTAACCTTGATATCTTGCGTCACTTCTATCTCTTATCTTAGACGTATAAAGAATTTTTAGACGATTTAGGCGGTTTGCCAGTTTGAAGGTTGACACTTTTATTCTTATATTTACCAATCTCTCATTCGTTTTGCGTCTCCGATATCTATCACGCATAACTCTTTACATGAAATCTTTATTTACATGTGATTTTGTATGTATTTTTATATGCTTTTATATGTCTTCTATATTTTTATGTATGTTTGGTTTTATTCTTTATACCCTTGGAGAATCTTTACTCCTGCATATGCATGACATGTTGGTGTGTATAAATATATGATTCAATTACATTGATTGAATATCTTCATTTATGCGTTCGGGAATCTGTTTGACTGCCTAGGATTTGCGTTTTCAATTTCCTCTACTCTGTTTTCTCTCTCTGTGTGTGTGTGTGTGTGTGTGTGTGTGTGTGTGTGTGTGT
>NC_069003.1:25985397-25988325 GCF_001194135.2 Octopus bimaculoides
ATATATATATATATATATATATATATATACATATGTATATCTATCTATCTATCTATCTATCTATCTATCTATCTATCTATCTATCTATATATATATGTACCCATAAGTATATATATTTCTATAAATGTATAGGCATATATATATATATGTACACATACACATGTACGTACATGAATATATTGGTGTGCGTGTACCAGAACTTTCGATATATATCATGTGTTTATCATGAGAGTATATAGATATGCAGATTTATAAACGTCCACACACACACACACACACACACACACACACACACACACATGTATACATATGCATATATACATACTCACACGCGCACACTTACAAGAATATAAATGTGAAACAAAGCCCTTGAGAGCAGATTAATTATTATTGATTATCCTAACATACAATAAATGCCTATAGTTATTGATAAGAAGGAGCGGACAATAGAAATGAAAAGGTACGGGGAGTAAAGGGACAGGAGAAAAAGAAAGAAAATAATTGAACTACTCTTCATTGTCTGTGTTCAACTTGTCAGCCATTACTGAGCAGACGACTGAAATGGGGAAGCAGAAGTAAAGTGGAATAACAAGTAGTTTAATATCTTTGACGATCATTTGTATTCGTCTTCTCCATATTAATATTGATTCATATGAAAGAGATACCACACACACCAGCCTAGAATCACAACCCGTTTATCTATCGTATATATATATATATATTTCAAATTTCGGCACAAGGCCAGCAACTTCGGAGGGAGAGAGCAGGTCGATTACATCGACTTCAGTGCTCAACTGGGACTCATTTTATCGATCTCGATAGGAATGAAAGGCTAAGTCGACCTCGGCAAATTTGAACTCAGAACGTAAAGACAGACGAAATTTTGCTAAGCATTTTGCTCGGTATGCAAACGATGCCAGCTCGCCTTATCTATCTATCTATCTATCTATCTATCTATCTATCTATCTATCTATCTATCTATCTATCTATCTATTGATTTGTAAATTAGAATTCTAATATATACTCTTGTGTGAAGAACACGTTACCTTAAAGATACCATGCTTTACATGTATTTGATATCATTGTTTCATATATTCCTATAGAGTATATGCATAAGTATACACAGGGCATGCTTGTGAGAAGAAAGTTATCACAACTGCAACATGAACGAAGCTCGAACGTGATTAGTGGAAAACGTAAAAGAACTCTAAGATTAAATGCAATTATGTTAAAAGAATGTGCATTTATAAAACAATGAAAATTTACTGCCTAAATGCTGCCACACCCACACATACACACACACATGTTTCTATGCATTTTTAATATAGTTAGTACTCATTACTAAATATTATATCGTAAATACTGTTGTCCTATCTACGTTTATGTGTAGCGAAAAATTAAGCCCGTCTCATTCATATTATTGTCATCCTTTTAATGCTAACTGAACGGAAGAAGTGAATTATTCCTTCGGAAGAAGAGGGCAAGTCGATTACATCGACCTCAGTGCTCAATTGGGACTCATTTTATCGACCTCGAAAGGAATGAAAAGCAAAGTCGACCTCGGCGGATTTGAACTCAGATCATATATGCAGTTATATAATCAAGTATTGTTACATATAAAATGAAAGTGAAGCAAAGCAAGCCAGTATGTAGATATTTAATAGCAATGTAATCTTAGTATTACTTAGGCTGAAAAGAAAAGTGCTAAAAATATATTTACTGTTGTTAAAGGAATGAGATATTAGCTCTTTGTGGAACGCTGGCAAAGCATGCAACAGTTGAAAATGTAAAATCTAAAGCAGACAGTTAAAGAGATGAAATATTGCAAAGCAGTTGTTAACAGAACGTACATTTAATATTAAAAAATTCAATGATGAATAAAAGAAGTATATTACCTGGGAAAATGATAATGATATAAGGTGTAATAATAAGAGCGAATCCTACTACAGAAAAGGTTTCAACACAAAACATTGTCAGCAACTGAAACAGGTTTAAAACAAAATATAATTTGTGTTAAAGATGCAGGAAGAAAGTAATACTATAAATGATAATAAATGTGTCAGAATAGGGCAATGAAAAGTTTTGAATAACTTATCTCACACGCAAATAGCAAATGATGTTGTGGAGATATTCAAACATGCAATGTTTGCCAAGTAGAAATTCAAATAAAAGGTTAATTGTAGTCCAGTAATGAAAACTTCACTTCGGCCGCATAAAAGTGTGTATGAGTTGGCGGCGAGCTGGCAGAAACGTTAGCACGCCGGGCGAAATGCTTAAGCGGTATTTCGTCTGCCGTAACGTTCTGAGTTCAAATTCCGCCGAGGTCGACTTTGCCTTTCATCCTTTCGTGGTCGATAAATTAAGTACCAGTTACGCACGGGAGTCGATGTAATAGACTTAATCCCATTGTCTGTCCTTGTTTGTCCCCTCTATGTTTAGCCCCTTGTGGGCAATAAAGAAATAAGAAGTGTGTATGAGTAGACCTGGAAGTTAAAAATTACCGGACAAGAGTGGAGCACAAAGAGGGAACAGGACGCCCATCAACCTCCAGCATTTGAGGGAAGAATCAACAAGTTCAAGAGATGGTTGATTTTTATCACTCTCAGTACATGTTCTAAGATCACATTGTCCTCAGATTGATACCCAAACACTCTGAAATGTTTGTAGTGGAGCATCCGACGCGTAGTGGAGCATCCGGAACATGCCGAGCAATACAGCACGTTGTTTCCAAATTTCTGGCAGAGTGAATTGCGTCATGGTGGTGTTTTTCTCACAGACGGTGCCCAACTGACCTTACTATACCGTGTAGTCGACAAAATCAAAGCAATGCGCATACGCGAAATTAACAATGCGCATTCGCGAAATTAAAAATATAGAATGGTCAATTTACTCTTCGCACCCTGTATATATATATATATATATATATAT
>NC_069003.1:25988722-25991633 GCF_001194135.2 Octopus bimaculoides
TATATATATATAGACACACACACATAATATATATGTGCGCGCGCGCGCGTGTAGCAAGGATATGAAAAAAAAACGTTACGAAACAAATTTTATCGTTTATATCCGTCGAGATTATAATCCGCGATCTAATAAAGGTACTGATAAGGCTACAGAATCTTAGAGACGCTAACTTCTGTTTACCTACCGTCTAGAAATTATAGGCATTCAGTTCTTGTCTCCAAGACAGTGATATGTAATTGTAATCTAATAATAGACTGGCACTACCAGAAAAATTAAGCCGTGCAATATATTAATTTTTTTCACTCTCTTTAAGCTTGTCTGACGCAACCGACTCAATATCTTTCTTGCGTCTATTTATTTCCTACTTAACATTAACGCTCCATATACAAGAATATTCTGGAAGGTATGTTCTAGATAATATCGCTTATTTATTACTTTTTGCTCGATCTAATGTCACCCTGTTCGTGTAAATTCGTAATCTTTGTATGAACAGGAGACATATTTTTCTAGTTTTTACTTGCAGTGTTATTTTCTTACTATAATTTTATTAACCATTGCAAACGTATCCATAACATTTTATCGCCGATTATCAACGTAAAATCTAGAACTAAAAGCATGTAATGCTTTGAATGTTACAGAAATATTAAAAAAAATTATCTTGTTATATATATTTATATACAAACATACATACATACATACATACATATATATATATATATATATATATATATATATATATATATATATATCTATCTATCTATCTATCTATCTAACTATCTATCTATCTATCTATCTATCTATATACACACATATATATACACACACATATATATATGTACGTACACACATACATTTTTAGATTTATATATATTGGCAAATCAATATATAGGCAAATCAAAAATATAAAAAAAGAAAACAGGGAAGATAACAAAAATCAAAATCTGTACACAGTGAATGTATTAGATTGACGTGCAGGGAAAGCTTAAGATGGTAAAAAGAGTGGGGTGTGACGTTTCGAGCATGGCTCTTTGTCAGATAGAAAAAAGAATAAAAAGTCTAGAGAGAAGGAAAAGGATACTCCGGGAAAAGCACCGGTGTTGTTACATGGCTGAAAAAATATATACATATACATGTATACATACAAGCATACGCACATACACACACACACACATACATACACACACACACACTTAGTGTGCATGCACAGCAGAGCTCAAAGTCTTTGCCAAGCGGCTACACTCGTATACTTATATATATATACATACAAATACGCACACGCACGCGCGTGCGCGCACACACACACACATGTACATATATGAACCACAGGCGTATATAGCCTGTAGTATTGTTTCAGATGCCTAAATAGTCTTGGCCAGACACAGATACCTGTTTGGCTCTCGTTCTCTGACCCAGCAGAGGATGTGACAACCAGAGGGAGAGACAGGAAACTGTATAGCATTAGGCTGGGGATACTTTTCAGCTGAGTACCTTGGGCATTGAATCCATGCTCCTTTGATAGTTATCGCAACACCGTCACAACTAGGGCACACGCTTCACGCATACACACACACACACACGCACACATACACGCACACATACACACGTCCACAGACTCCCATAGAGGAGTAAAACCTTCTGTCTGCCTTAGACCGGGCGGTTGTGATTAGGAGAAGCTAGATAAAGACGAAGGAACAAAGTGCTGCAGGTTAAAATAAAATTATGATGACAGCAGAAAGAAATTTGTTCAGCTGAACATATGTTAATGCATAACGAAGTAGAGTGTGAATGTAGACGGGGAACAAAAGAAGAAAAAGGCAGCGGAAATATTTGTTCAATTAGAAAAGCTTTAGTTCGAAGAATGGTCAATGTTCGGTTGCGTACTTTATCAAAAAAATGTATTTATCAGAATAATTGTTAGAAATTTCTTAAATAAGAACTTTTAATGAGGGAAAGCGAAACATGTGACAGTAATGATTGGCAGATGTGGTTGAAACTACGGAACTCTAGAATTGTTTCATTGTATTTGGTTTCATTGTATTTGGTTTGCAAGATTCTTTAAGTGAATTCGCGTATTGAAATAACGTGTTATTTCTTTACTACCCACAAGGAGCTACACACAGAGGGGACAAACAAGGACAGACAAACGGATTAAGTCGATTATATTGACCCCAGTGCGTAACTGGTACTTATTTAATCGACCCCGAAAGGATCTAAGGCAAAGTCGACCTCGGCGGAATTTGAACTCAGAACGTAGCGGCAGGCGAAATACCGCTAAACGGGCTAACGTTTCTGCCAGCTCGCCGCCTTTGATATTGAAATGACGTGTGTTAATATCATTAACACACGTACTGTTGATAATGAATTAAGGGACTTAACAGTTTCAGATAAACTTAAGAGAAACTTATACCAAAGTAGATAAAAAAAAAAAGTATTGTGAAGAGTGATAAGACTGGAACACAGTCGTGTTTTAGTTCAACAAAAATCTTTATGCTGCGTATGTTGTCTTCTACATCTACACACGCACGCACGCGCGCGCACGTACATACGAGTGCATATGTGTATCGAATACCGTACAAATCTATATCATGGTACCATGTTACATAAGAATCATATCTACGTACATTCAATACAGGCAAGAAGAATATTTGATTAGTGCAAAGAAATTTACAAACATACACACACACACACACACAGACTAATACGCAAATAAGCACACAAACTCATACAGACACGCACATACACATACACACACACACATGCACACACAAATATACATCACTTTTTGAAACTCTGACACCAGTTGCTGCGAATTTGATCAAATTTCCGATAATCAATAAATAGAAAAAAATATATATACATCCTCTAGCGACCTTTATAAACATACTTGATATGAGTGTGTGTGTGTATGTAT
>NC_069003.1:25993321-25994177 GCF_001194135.2 Octopus bimaculoides
ATATATATATATATTTCAAGGTTTTTAACTTTTAAGTTTGTATATTTAAAAGAGATAGAAACTTCAAACTCGATATATCCAAGATCGATTTATTTACCACTCTATGTATATATATGTATATGTATATATATACGACGAGCTTCTTTCAGTTTCCTTCTGAAATCCACCGAAAAGGCTTTGGTCATCCCGAGGCTATAGTAAAGGCACTTGCCCAAGGTGCCATGTTTGAATGAAATTAAATGTAACTTCTCTCAATTACAAAGTAGAGGAAGGATTATTATTATTATTATGAAAGTAACAGTTAAGTACAGTGGTGGATAGTTAGAAAGAGCTACTACTACTACTACTACTACTACTACTCCTTCTGTAACTTCAGCAGCAGCTACTGTTGATGATGATGATAATGATGATGATCGCTTTATTCATATGCGCTTACGTCGCTCATGAAAGTTTGGCTAATTTCTTTAGGAAACACTTGGTTCTTGTATATTCTTTTGCTCAATGGTTAATTAAGAAACCCTGCTTTGCTTTGGTAAAGAGGGTGTCCGCCAAAGTGTGCCCTTTTGGGCACAACTGTGTTAATTTTATTTCGCCTTCGTCTATTTTCTTTTTCGTTCGGTATTAATGCCAACAATCTGCTTCAATGAAAAAGTAGAAAGAGGATCTCACACTGCGACCAGTTTCATCAGAGAGCGAGGTCTGGAGAACTCCCCCCCCCACCACCACTTCATCTTTACCGTAAAGTTTGAGGTCATCCATGAATAACAAGTGGTTGACTTTTTGTTGGCGGCTCATCATCATCATCATCATCATCATCATCATCATCATCATCATCATCATCATCATCATCATCATC
>NC_069003.1:25996058-25998425 GCF_001194135.2 Octopus bimaculoides
TTATCTTCAGAAAATATTTATCTGTGACTTTTTTTTTTATAGGTATTATTCTTCTAAATCATACAATTTTTATGTCTATTTTAAGCAAATCTTTGAGAAATGTAAGTCAATTTTTTGCTTGAATTCTTTTCATTCCTTCTCATAATGACTTGAAGTTGATTTTCATCTGACAATAGTCGCCTTTTTATTGTTCTGCCGTACTGAATAGTCTCCTTCCGGTCTTTCTTCTTGGAATATACAATTCCTGAATGTCTACTCTATTGAGTAACATTTATTCCATTTAATAAGTTACTGTTTATTAAATCTAATTCTGGTTCCACATTAAAACTTTCATAAATGTATAAATATGCTAATAGCCCCCATGCTGTACTCGTTATTCAAATGAGTTTTAAACGTAGCTTTTGTTTTGTTTGATATTTCTTTAACTATACTTTCTCTATTCACATTTTCATAGCATTTTTACGCACAGCAACACAGTTTAGCTTTTATTCACATCTAATGCACCTCAAAAGTGCAGACGATATAAATGTATTTACTACCCATAAAATGCAGTTTCTATTATTTATCAGATATGCAATTTCAAATCGAATTGTCAATCTATTTTGCTAAATATGCCAGCAACTGTCTTCACTTCATTGTGTACCAAAATGAAAGCGAGAGTTAAAATATCCAGGTGAAGCTGTTATTCACAACTACAGCAAGACTGTGCATTCAGAATTATAGTGAGATCGACTAAGTTACACAACCACGGCAATATACAATGCCAGTTTACAACCATGTAGAGTTATTAATACTCAGATGTTAATCTTGTAACTTATGTATTTTCTGCCATTTGTGTCAGACTTTCATTTACGCTTTCTATAAGGAGATCGATTCATCTCAACTTCAGCGGTTTGTAAGGGGAGGTCATTGAACTCTGGTGAAACTGTGGAAAAAATAAATACTAAATGGTTTGATTTTTACTTCGTATTCCAGAAGATTTCTATGATTTAAACACAGTGAGACTAAATATTTTAAGATTACTGAGCATATCATATATGACTGCCACCCTACACATACACACACACACACGCACACGCACACGCACACCACACACGCACGCGCCCCACACGCACGCGCCCCTCACGCACACGAGCAGAATAAGGTAAGTTGAAATACGTTCGTCACATATTTCAACTGCTAAAGGCAAATACACTGCAGTTACCAGTTGTTTGCGGGATGGTGAGGTCCCGCCGATACAGTCGACGATATAACGACCGTACAGTTCGGAAGTGGGACTAGTGAGTTGTGAGAATATTTGGGCCTCAACGTAGCCAATGAACAAGTTCGCATAGTTGTGGTCCATTCTCGTTCCCATAGCCACTCTCCTGCGACCTAGAAGCAGTTGAGGGAGAGGACAAGTCGGCCAGACGAAGAATTGTGGAGGTGTCAGGTTGAGGGTTAGGCCGAAGGTTCAGAAAGTGCTTAAGCGCAACAAGTCCTTCGTTGTGTGGGATCACCGTATATAAACTTTTGATATCGAGAGTGAACAGAGGTTGAGAGAAGCTACAAGGAAAGGAGAAAGGAGTTAAATAGATGGAGAGCATGGTTGGTATACGATTATATTATATTATATTACATTATATTATATTATATTATATTATAATTATATTATATTATATTATATTATGTTATATTATGTTATATTATATTATATTATATAAATAATATATATAATATAATGTATTTCTTCTGAGAAGAATTTCAATTGTGAACAAAAGTGGTAACATTTATATGTGCATTCAAATAAGAAACACACACAAACACACTCGCACCCGCGCAAACACACGCACACTCACATGTATGCACGCATCAGTACACACACTTATAAAAAATAGACATATATCAACGTACATAAAACAAATATATACGTATTCATATATACGTTCGCAAAACATTCATGCAAACATTCATGCACACGTACATTTATTCACGCACATATACATACATGCATAAGTGTACACATAGATGCATACACTCGCACACACATATACATAAAGTTCACACGTTGTGTTGCAAAGGTAATTTGTATTTATTGCAGTCAATTACTAAAGCATCTTCAATTCTGCCAACACATATTAATCCTTGCAGTTTCTTTTATTTTCTCTCCTCCACCTTTGTTTTACATTTTTCCCGTGAGAAGTAATGATTTCTACACAAGTGGTGTATTTAAAGTCCATATGTTATGCACTTTTCATCTGCGTGGTCACATTTGAATATTAACTGGATGAAAATGCATTTATGTGTGTATATGTATCTATCTGTGCATGTATGTATGTATGTATATGTATATATATATGTACATATATATATATATATATATATATA
>NC_069003.1:26002835-26003697 GCF_001194135.2 Octopus bimaculoides
GTTATTTTCTCCAGGTGAAACTTGATTGAGAAGATTTTTTTTATCAATGGCCTTCCAACCGTAACCACTCCGTCTTTTTACGCAGATTTAGAAAACACCGTTATTTGAGTTTGTGTTGAAGTTTAGTTTCTTTTTAAAGACAACAAACGTGGTTTAAAGATTTATTTTAGTTTACTGCTTTGTTGCGGAGAGACGTAGTAAGATATTACTGTTATTTATTCTGCTTGCGAGAGATAGAGGAAGAGAGGGAGAGAGGGGGAGAGAGGCAGTAAGGGGGTGAGTGAGGGAGGGAGAAAGAAAGAGAGAGCAAGTGAGGGAGAAATGGAGAGAATAAGAGAGAGAGAGACAGCTAGAGAGAGAGTAAGAGAGAGAGACAGCAAGAGAGAGTAAGAGAGAGAGAAACTATGCATGACCGCTCAACTAGAAATAACAGCAAACCTCTTCAATCAAAAGAGTTTCTTTAGATAATGTAGTGTGAGAAATAAATAGTCCGAAAGTCATAGCTTCAGGATTCTCGTCTGTATGTATGTATGTATATACATACATACATACATACATACATACATCCCATATAGACATACGTACATATATATATATACAGATATGCATGTATGTGTCTATGAGTATATATATATATATATGTATATTTAAGAATTTAAGGAATGGAGAAAACGCATGTTAAAATTGCATACTTTATTCCTACATATGTTTCAAAGGATTACAACCTGTGTGATCCATAGGGATCTTTGATATTAAAATTGTAACCTTTACAATTTTAATATCAAAGATCCCTATGGATCACACAGGTTGTAATCCTTTGAAACATATGTAGGAATAAAGTATGCAATTATAACATGCGTTT